>NC_133753.1:161245715-161545715 GCF_036562045.2 Rhinolophus sinicus
AGGCGGAAGAAGGACATTGGACAGCTTTCTACCTCTTTCGAGATGGATTTCTAGACCGAAGCTTCAATCTCAACGTTAAGTGTTGGATATTCTAGGGAAGGAGGATTAATCTTTATTAGAAATAGTTATAAAAAATGGGTATTAGGTCAAATAATTTTTGTGCTACCATAATATACTCTTCCTCAGCAAGTATTACTGAGGACTTACCTATCAATAATTTCTATTTGTATACTTACCATCTATGAATTTCAGCTGGAGTTTGAGGCAGTAAGGATTTTGAGTTGGGTGAAAGGTAGCTTACCCAAGCATCCCATTAAGAACATATGTAATCATGGAAGTCAAATGATAAGAGAACAAGTTTTATTTATTTAAAAATGTGTTACATGTTTGATTCCTGTTTTTGTTCATAAATGTTATTTGATGGGCATGATGAATGAATATTTAAAAAAAATATATATTGTTGGGCACGATTAGCCATGATTTGCGATGATTTGATTAAGTATGAATTCATTTATTATATGAAGTTTGCTGTTTTATAAATTCTTAAGGATACAAGAAGTGGGGACTATTGTTAAAATATCTGTGTCTGCTACTGACTGTAATAATAGAGCTTTTCTTTTTGGTTTTTAGATTTCCTCCTTCTTCACCCTTGAAACCATATCCAAAGAGGCCCCCAAATCCAAAAGATGTTATTAAATTTCCAGAATGGAATGAGCCCCCACCAGGCACTTCACAGGAGAACATCCCGGTGAGGCCGGTTGTGATGGTAAGTGCCATTACTGAAAGACTGAGGGCTAGCAGCAGAGAGAAGTAAGCAGCAGGCTGAACCACCAGGCTTAGTCCACTTTTTTCTATGGGTTCCATATGAACAATGGTCCGAAAATACTTTAAAATAATATCTTACCTGTCAATAGCTAAGAGACCAGTAATGAAAAATTGGCTTTTGTATTATGTTACTCTTGCCTATTGACATTTTGACTGTTTTCATATGTTCAGACCAAGCAGTTTTCTGTTAAAACTCCCTTCTAATCTCCTTTTCCTTTCTGTTCTATATTCTGCTCTTTTCCTTCTTTGTCTCCTCCTCTTGAACTTTGTTATAATTATTACCAGTTGAAAATGAAAAGATTGGAGTATTGTGGAATGAACCCTGCCACAAAGTATGAACAAAGATAGGTTCTGCTAATCTTGGAAAACCTAAGCTCACTATAGAATGAACTCCTTTTTGGGGGGCATACATATCCCTTAAATTATCCCCGATAGAAGACTACCAAGATTGAAATAATACTAGATAATAAAATACAGAGCAAAGCTTTTATAGGGCAGCTTTTAAGAATTGTGTTAACACCAATGTTTTAAGTTAATCTGGTCTTCTAGGACTAGATATCCAACTCATACTTTTGTTTGCAAAGATTTGATGTAAACATTTTTAGGCAACATAATTAGAAGAATTTTTTTTTTTTTTTTTAATCTGAGGAGGTTGAATTATATCTTAGTTTGGAAAGAATAGTTAAGCAATTTAGGCTTTATTAAAGACAATTCAAGAAAAAGAGTGACTCTGGTGACCTAAATGGGGAATCCATAAAGGCTTGCAGATTTGTCAGGGACAGTGATGAATTTGGTTTTAAATATGTTTGATGATAAGTTGGGTTGCATTAAATGGAAATGTCTAGTAGGTAGATGGAGATAATGGCTCTCGAATGTAACAGGAGAGGTCATATTTGGAAGTCATTCATTTATTCACTCAACAAAGATTTATTGAATGTCTACTGTGTGCCATGCATTGTGCTAGGCTCTACAGTTAGAGTAAAATGTGATACAGTTTTTGGTCTAAAAGAGCTTATAGTCTAGTGAAGCATATAATACAAAAATAGATTGTTAGAAAGCAAAGTGGATCTCCTCTGAAAGAATGAGCACAAAAGTTATTTGAAGACTATTCAATTCATTACCAATGAGGACTACTTAATTAAGGTCTAGTTGATAGTTCCTTGCCTAGAGAAAATTAAAATATAAGTTCTGTGAGAGAAGGTACATTTTTTTTTGCACATTCGTATTTGAACACTTAATATGACTCCATTAATAGGGTGATTTACTCAGTAGATATTTTTTTTTATTATAAGGTAACCCAGTGTTGTTTATACAAAAGAGATAAAATGCCATATTAAGTTAATGTGTATTTATGTCATCAATATAATAACGTCCCTTTTCTGTTCTACTTGGTTCTGTGAAGTAGTAATACTCCTGGTAATACCTCTAGGAAAACCAACTGCTCATTGGCACATGTTAATGCACCAGTGACAATGACTCCTGTTTTCTATTTTCAGTTTCAAATTTTTTAGGAATGCAGAAGTGGTATACCAGTGTCTTGACTCATCAACCATTTCCCCCCAAAGTGTATCATTTTCCTGCTCATCTGTATCCACATTTCTTCTTTTTTTTTTTAACAACATTTTTTTTTTTTTTTAATTTTATTGGGGAAGGGGAACAGGACTTTATTGGGTAACAGTGTGTACTTCCAGGCCTTTTTTCCAAGTCAAGTTGTTGTCCTTTCAATCACGTTCAGCTTCAAGTTGTTGTCCTTGCAGTCTTAGTTGTGGAGGGCGCAGCTCAGCTCCAGGTCCAGTTGTGGTTTCTAGTTACAGGGGGCACAGCCCACCATCCCTTGTGGGAGTCGAACCGGCAACCTTGTGGTTGAGAGGATGCATTCCAACCAACTGAGCCATCTGGGAGCTCAGCGGCAGCTCAGCTCAAGGTGCCGTGTTCAATTTTAGTTGCAGGGGGCGCTGCCCACCATCCCTTGCGGGACTCAAGGAATAGAACTGGCAGCCTTATGGTTGAGAGGATGCACTCCAACCAACTGAGCCATCCGGGAGGCAGCTCAGCTCAAAGTGCCATGTTCAATTTTAGTTGCAGGGGGCAGAGCCCACCATCCCTTGCGGGACTCGAGGAGTTGACCCAGCAACCTTGTGGTTGAGAGCCCACTGGCCCATGTGGGAATCGAACCGGCAGCCTTCAGAGTTAGGAGCATGGAGCTCTAACCACCTGAACCATCGGGCCGGCCCACATTTCTTTTGATAGCTATTGTCTTCTTGCTTTTTTTCATACTTCCTCTTGAAATGAAGTGGTAGAGGTTTGAACACTCCCTGCTTGTAATTCCACTAAAGCCTAGACTGCTGCTTCTTGAGGATTGTCTAGAGAAAGAATGGCAGAGCAGGATTTCTTTCCCCAGTTTGGCCTTGATATAGCTTCTAGAATGATGAGGTTGATGGTCAGGAAAGAAGCAGTTAAGCTTTCATAGAGAACCTAAGCTCATCATTCGTTTCTTCCTTCTTACTTTCCCTCTTTCTTGTCCCTGCCTCCACTTTGCTTATTGGTTATTGTTTTTGTTTTGTCCTATTTTCTCTCTTGCCTAGCCATTATATCAAATAAAATGAAATACATAAAATAAAATTATTTCTTGTGTTTGCTGAGGGCACAGTAAAAGTGAAAAGTTAAGAGTGTGGGCCCTGGAACCAGACTACTGGGTTGAATCTGGGCTCCTCCATTTATTTACCAGCTATTTGAGCTTGTTTCTTTGTTTCACTCACTGTGGTTTTGTCTCAGTTTTCTTTTCAGTGGAACTGGGATGATAATACTCTGGGGTAGGGTTGTCATGAGAATCAAGTGAGTTCCTATCTAAAAAGTGTTTAGAATGGTGCCTGGCACACAGGTACTTAATAACTGCTATTTCTATTATTAATGTTTATATATATTTATAATATATATTTCTATATTTAATTCTATTAAATATAATTCTGTATTTAATAGAATTGTTTACAGGCAAAGACAAAAGATAAAAAATTACCCGTAATATCATCCAGAGAGAATTAATATTGCATGTTTTTCACACCAAGATGAGATCATGCTGAGTTCTTTTGTAGCCTGTGTTCTTCACTTAGAACAATGTTATGCCCATTTTTCATGTTATTAAACATTCAATATCATTTTTAATATCTGCATGATGCCTATTGTAAAAGTAACATTTATTTATTAGAAGTGGATTTGCTAGGCAAATGCAACAACCTATATATGCCTGCTTTCAGAAATGAATACCTAATTTAGGTACTTTTAAAATATTCACAAATCCATGTGGCCTTCGACTTTCTTTTGTAATTCAATAATTCTCCAAAAACCAAATCAAAACACAACTTTCCATCTCCTTTTTTCAAAATTAATAAGTTTTCTACAACGACACTTTTGCAAAAAACTACTACAGAAACTCTTCGTAAATGATTTTTTATGTTTTGTCTCTACTCTACAAGTTCAAAGTTTGTCTCTGTGATTACCAAAAAGGAAGTTTTAAGACTTATTTATGTCTAGTAGCCTAAATGTGAGAAAGGAAATACTAAGAATGTTGAACTGGTAAAGCTGTGTGACTTTGAGCAAATTATTTAACCTCTCTGAGCTTTAGTTTTTCTCCTTGCCATCTCCAGCTGTCCTTTAGGAGCTCTTGTTTTACCTGCTTTCTACAGATGTCTACGATCTGGGGGCTGCTATCCAACATTATACTTATTTGATTTTTGCTTACCAAAAGATAGAGAATTCTTGAGTATAGTATAATTTTATCTTAAATAATCATTCAATGGAGATAGCGTGTGAATTTGCATAGATTTTTCATCAAACAATATCATTCTGTATTGAAATATTTACCGGCTCTCTTCCTACCCCCTCCCTGCCTTAGAATTCTGAGATGTGGTTCAAGCGTCACAGTATCGCTATTGGAGAGGTGCCGGCTTGTCGTCTAGTCTCCCGCAGACAGCTGACAGAGGCCAACGTAGAGGAGATATGGAAGTCTATGACGTTATCATAGTATGTGCATTTGATTTGATGAGACCTTTTAGTGTTTTGTTTTTCTAATTTGCTTCTCCACTATTCTCTGCATATTTAATTTTCTGAAATGATGTATAAAAATCTCAACTTTGCATTGTTTGTAGCTATGCTGCTTATCAAATATAATTTAACTGAATTCTGGGTATTTTCTATTGTCATTTATATGATAGATAAGAATTGAAATTTGAAAGTTCTTAAACTTTCTAGTAACATTGAAATCTTAAGCTTAATGAAACACATAATGGGAAAATATGGTCTTTTAGACATTTGATGTACTATAGGTAAATAAAGTCAAGGGTGTTGTACCAAGTTTTGTTTTTTTTCCACAAAGATGTACTAGTAGCAGTTTCTCATCATTGGATAAACTATTTTTTGTTTTTATAATATCTTTACTATCATTTTCTTGGCATTCAATGTGTTATGTCATTAAATTAGTGAAGCAGTATGTCAATGGCAAAAGGATATCTTTCAAGTTTGTTCTGTCATACTCAATTTTTAGTCTTTTTGTCCCACAAAGCTTGGGGGAGATGCATGAAAACAACACATTTTAAGGATTGATCTTTTATAGTGCCAGGTTCTGGGTAAACAATGATTTTTTAAAAAGTAACTAATTGATTTAATTATGATTTCTCTCTTTAGTTTACAGAAAAGCCTTGGACTAGATTCTTTAGAAGAAGTTCTAGACATTAAACTTGTCAACTCCAAGTTCATCATCCATAATGTATATAGTGTGAGCAAGCAGGGAGTTGTTATCCTTGATGACAAGTCAAGTAAGTGTATAAAAACCATTTTGTTTCCGGTTGACCTAATATTTTGCCTACATAGGTCTGTCGCCTTCTATTTGACCCTTCTCTAAACCCAAATAAATCTACCCCCTCATTACATATAGCCTTCTCATCCTTCCTAATACCTTATAACTAATTGTTTGGGTTAAAGAAATGTCCTAGAAAAGTGGCTATTCAGAAATGAAAACCTCAGCAAAATCCGTCCAGAGGCTAATTCAGTGTTAGCCACGGGGCATCAAGTACTGTATTATCCCCGGAAAATCCCTGAGAAGTGGTAGTTTTAAGACCTAACTGAGAGCTTGAGCAAGTTTTTAGGTGGGTCCTTGGGTCTGATGGATTTTAGGTTCTCATTGACCTTTTTATTATGGTGTCTCTGTGTCAGATTTTCTGGGAAACTCTTGGTTTATGTCATTTTTTTCTTTTTAATAAAGGTAGCTCTTTAAATGTTGAAAGTATTTGAATTTTTTATACCTTTCCTTCCAAGCCAGTTTACAAATCAGAAAGAAAAGATGTTTAGCATCCACCTATCCTGGTTTTTGATTTGGAAAATTATGGTCGCGGTACCAGTAGTGGCCCAGAATCCCCAAACTGATTTTATAACTTCCTTCCCTGAATAAGGGATGGACTAGAATCAAATGGGCTCTTTGGTTTTTTACTTCAAACCCTTGATCCTGGGAATTAGCTGGAGCTAGAATGATCTTTGGATGTGGGAAGGTAGTAGAGTACTTCTGCGTTTTTATAATTTATTATTAGATTTAGGGCTGGAAGCTCCTGGGCAGCAGACAGAGCTGTACCAGAAGGAGCCTGCGCACTGTTGAGAGGGGAAGAGGTTTCTCAGGGCCATGTTTCCTGACAGAAGCACAATGTATTTTTGAAACCTGAAATGCTTCCCCTTTTATAGCCCTTGTATCAGGAATGGAGGACATCAGGAAACGGAAATAGATCTGTGACTTCATGAGTTGTCTGGTTAATATCATCATACAAAATTAAGTTATACAGAATGAGAGTGGAATACATCTTTGAAATACATCTAAAATCCTTCCACATTCTCTGAGCACAGCAAACATTAATACTTTTAGCTACCAGTTAACCAGTTATCTTTCGTCTTATTAAGTAAATTCTTCAGAAAGAAAAGAGCACTTCACAAAACTCAAGATTCATTAGGTTTAACAATTCAAGCAGCGTCTTTGCAGTTTTACTGGAAGTGGAGAAGGTGAAGAAGTGGAAGCATGAGTGCTGGCCCTTTTCATCAGATATCTGTGGCAGGGCCCGGAAGAAAACAGAAACCCTACCAAATGTCTCAGCTAGAATTTTCTGTACTAATGTTAACAATTATTATTTTCAGACTGTCCTAATACGAATAGCTTATATTAATATGTCAGTAGAACTTTGTTGCCTTAAAACATTTTGAAAATTGAAACATGTAAAATGATATTTAAATTGGGAATTGGTCATACAGAATTTACTTTTTTTTTTTTTTCAGGTGCTTGATGTATTGGTTTCACAAATGTATTTGATGACTAATAGTTTTGCTTTTTCTGTTTTTTTCTTTGCCTTCTATAAGTCCTAGGATAATTGATTGTTTGTTAGTTTATTTCTTTGTAACAAACTATCAAATTTCTTTTTTTCACTAAAGCTTTAAAAAGTGTACCTTGTCCTTAAAGAATTTTGCAGGCATGATTTATAGGAGCATATGTTATAACACTGTTGCCAAGGAAAAATTTCCATCTTTTAAATGTTCTGATACCTAAATAGGTGATTTGTGATTAGCAGATATGTTTCATATTACTTGGGCAAGTACTACTTTCTTATGATACTACCAATGTATATAATTCTTTGAGTTATATGCAACTGAATAAAATATCTCTTTATTTTTATTTTATTGCAGAAGAACTTCCTCATTGGGTACTGTCAGCAATGAAGTGTTTGGCAAATTGTAAGTACTAATTATTAGCCAGTTTTATGAAATTAACAGAAATTAGTGTCCTGAATTAGAAAGCATTTTTGCTCAATGGCATGTGTATTGATTTGACACATGTGAGACTGGCAATAAATGTTTTGGAGTTGCTGTACTTTTAGTGATAAATTTGTGACTTAGTGAAAGGGCTGAGTTACAGAATGTTTTAAAAGGAATTTTATGCTTCTATTTTCTAGTAGATATAATCACACTGTAGATAAAGTCCACACGACTTCTTCTGACTGTTTCATCACAGGAAAAAAAAAATTAGTAATATTGTTAACAGTTCATAGGTTTTTTTCCTAAAACCTGTATTTTTATTTCTAAAACATGTATTCTTAAGTCCTATATTTACATCATCAGCTTGCTCAGCAGATCCTGTCTACTATTGGATTTTTAAAGAGCAACAATTTAAGTGAGAGAGAAATGTTTTAGGAGACTAATCGAACTGGTATGCAGGGCGGTTTGGAAGGAGAAGAACCTGCACGCAGAGAAACAAGAAAGACTGTTTCAGTAATTTGGGTGTAAGATGAAGGAGCCTGGACCAGGGTGGTCCCTCTGGGGCTTTTCATAGGCTTATGAAATCCATTTGATAGGCATTTGATATCTACTTCATTGGATGTCATAGGCACTGTAAAGGAATGTGTTATTATAGTATCTCACTTAACACAACCTTTTTCTGGGGGTTTCCAGAAGGCTTGACCCAAAGAAGGGATTCCAATTGTTAATGCCTTAACCCCAACAAGTGATTTCAATTAGAAGAATTCTGGTTATTTTGACTGACTAATAATGGTGATATTTGGTCGAAAGGGCCTTTTGAAGTCTCGCAGATCACCTCAGAGAGGTAATTTGTTCCCTTTTGGGGGAAGACTTGAATTAGTAGACTCTGAATTATTTGTTTGACGAAATTAGTTTTTTAAAATTATACAATGAAACTGAAATAACTATTCAACTGACTGTGGGTAGTCTCAGTGGTAATATGAAATGGTTATATATATCATTCTGAATATGAATAGTAATATTAGTTTGTGTGAAGCCCAAATTTCTCTGTTTAACTATTAAAATTTTCATTGGTTTTTGATTAATCTTTTGGAACTTCTGAGATGTACATCATTTGAAATCAATTAAATTGAAATTATATCTTTGGCTAGAGTTGGCAATGATGAGATAGAGGTATAAATGGGAAGTTAAATTACCCGTTTCTGAATTCCTCGCCAACCAAGGATTTGGAAGTGGACCAGCTGGGAATGAACAGAGGGAGCCAGTATAACAAATCTAGGCTATAATATGTTGTAAAGTCTATACTAAGGTGTGGTTATGATGTTGAATTTTCAGTGATGATCAAAATGTGGTGAAGAGTATAGTTCTCCCTCAATCAAGATATTTGCACAAAGCCCCAAACTTCTGCAGAAAGGTTAGAATAGCTGGAATTCCTCATCAGTGGAGAGGAAAGCCGTGAGGAACTACTTAGTAATGTTCTCCACATGTATGAGGTGGGGTTTATTAGGTAGAATTTCTTGGGGACAGGAACACGTTGCACATGGAGCAAGTGCAGTGCTGTATGGCTGGCTGGCATATCTATAAAGATGCTTGTTTTAGTATCAAAGAAAGAAAAGGGGGGCCAAGGGGCAAGGTCAGCTTTTTGAATAGTATTACAAAATTAATAACTTTTCCAAATTCGCATTGCCCACCGCCCCCCGCCCCAAAATTGCTTTGATTCTGTCAGTCGTGACCTGTTCCTTATCCTTATTTTCATTACAGTTCTCTAATCAGGAGCAGAAAGGACAGGCTGATTATATGATATTTTGAAAGCCTCATGCCTGCTTTTCTATAAATCTGCTGCTCCCCTCTTTCCTTTAAGTCCATCTGCCTTTATTGTAGACCATGTGCATATAGGCCTGGGTACTTCGATGTTAGCCAGCCTCATGGTTGGCCATAGAATGAAAGATAGATGCTAAAGAAACACAAAACCGAGTTGACTCTGCTTTTTTTCTTCTTTCTTCATGTAGTTTGCAAAAATTCAATAAAAAATGGACACAAACAATTCTTTTCCAAAATCTGTCAGGAATAACATTTATAAAAAACTGAATTAAAAAAATATTCTGAAGTTCAAGATGATTATGAAATAAAAGATCTTAGAAATATGGCCTCGTGTTACAGGGCTCACTATGCACTGGCGTTTTTAGAGAAAAGTTTATTTATGTATTTATTTTGCATATTTTTAATAAGAATGATGAAATGTTCACAAAGGGGTACAACAAAGAAGTAATTCAAGGCAATGTGTACTGCTTGCTGAAATATATCAAACTAATTATAGTATTTCAATTGACTAAGCTTGCAGTATTTCAGGGGAGAAAGCAAGCAAAAATGGTGGCTATGTTTGTTGCTAGGTTAATATGGTACCACACATAGAGATCTTTGAAAAGTTTCATTATTTTAGTCAATCAGATTTATTTTTTAAGAAGTATACAGAATATTAAAAGGTTAAGAAGAGTTTTTAAAGGGACCAACAAGGAGCCATGTTCACAATGTCCCAGTGGCCTTGAAATGTGAAGGCCCAGAATGCTTCGTTGTCTTTTTTAGTTTGATCCTTTCTTTTTAGTTATGGCGAGTCTGTAGGAAGAATTTCCTTTCAGTTTTTACTGGCTTCATCTTTCGTTCTCCTGAGGGTAGAGATCTATTTGGGTACAATTTAGTCTTGTGTTCTGCTGGCCCAGAACTGGCCAGGGCAGTTGCATTCCTTTCTTCTATGCTGTGTTGGAAATAGAGAAGGCTGGCTACACTTCCTCATGGCACTGCTTGCCATTTCCCCCCTGGCACCTTCCTCTCTCCACTTGGTGGTGTGAATCTATGGTGTCTGTATGGATTGTTGGGGATATTTGCTGCCGACTCTATGGAGAACTAAGGGCTTCTTGTTCCTCCTTGGTTCCAGATACAAGCGGATCTTTGCCTCACTGCTGGCATAAGATTGTTCCAGGCTTCTTGAAGTTACTCCAACTTTGCAATATGACTGATTGATAAACTGTAAAAAAAACTGCCTTTTGATTGTTTGGTTGGGGATCAATTAGAGCCTTTCATTATCAGAATGAATTATAAGACACAATATAAAAATTTCCTTTTCAGACTATCTTTAAGAAAAAGTATAAATTCTTCTTAGTCTGAAATAGTTTAGTTAGAGGTAGAAATTGATTATTTCACTCAACTCCGACTCTAGAATTTTATAATATAGCAATGATGAAATAACGGAAAGCTTTAAAATGGCTTTTTATGTTGTCTATTACACGTGAGCTAAGTGTTATCATGGTCAACTGTATCAAGATCAGGAGAATACTGAATATTTCAAAGAAAATTATCTTTGTTCACGTTTACGAAAAATGCCTTTCAGAAAGACATGACAGAGAGTTTCTTTTAAAATGGAAGTAAGCCAGTGATTTTTTCTCATCGTTTTATAATAGATTTCAACTTAGACATAAAGCATATTGGTGTAAACAAAATGTGTGTCAATTTATTTAATGTCAGTTTTCCCCATGAAAACGTTTCTATTTTGAATATCTATATACACCACACGTATGCACAGACAATAACACTTAGAGGTGGTTGCCCTGTTAATGTGTCTTTTTTTATCTCTTTTTTTTTTAACAGGGCCTAATTGTTCGGATTTAAAGCAACCTATGTACTTAGGATTTGAAAAAGATGTCTTTAAAACTATAGCAGACTACTATGGTCACTTGAAAGAGCCTCTGCTTACATTTCATCTTTTTGATGCCTTTGTCAGTGTATTAGGTAAGTTGGAGTATAACCTCATTATTGATATGAATCATTTCATTTTCGCTATCTTGAGACTTCCGTTATCCAAACTTCCATAGTATTCTTGAAATAAAAACTGATGGAGTGCTTTCCTAGTTGGTGTTCTGCTCTGTGAAGGAGGAAAAGAAAATAGTTAAGCTCTATGATGAAACTCAAAGCAAGGACCAATAGTTTTTATTTCTTAAGAAATTAATATGTTACATGTCATTTTTGCATAAAAATATGACTTTATTGGTGGGTGAGAATGTAAATTTGACAGTTACTGTTCATGAATAAATCTTCTACTCAGGATACAACTGCATGAACAGTCAAGTATGGGAGATGTATTTTCATTTAGAAATCTAATTTCTTTTTACAGGAGTAACAGGTTTTTTATTTATTTATTTATTTTTAGGACTAATTATTATTTGTGATATGTAAAAAATATAGTAGCTTTATCATTCTCTAAAACTTGTTATTCCTCACATAGATTTATACTTCAGAATTTATACTGTCAAAGAAACATGGTAAAAGGAAAAACATCAACATTATTGTTATAGGTCTTCCTGATATTGTTCATTCTCAGAAATCAGATTTTCCTCTTTGTGTTGTGGTTGTTCAATGAATATTATTGTTTTCTTGTCAAAAGATTTGCTTTAATGGCCAAATCATTGTGTGGGTATCATACTCTGGTATGTAAATTTGTAGGACTTATGCATACCCCTGTATTTGAGTATTGTGGGGGTTAAGAATCTTCCTCTTTTCTTCCCTTTCTTCTTTTAATGTGACTTTACTCTTGAAAAGTATAGATGCTGCCATAGTAGCCTAACAACATAGAGTATCAACAATATGTGAATAATGTACCTGATATCATAGCATAATACTTTAAATTTTAAGATAGTGTAGGTTTTCTGATAATAAAAACCAAAATGCAGCAATCATGTACATAAGAGTGAGTTTGTTTTCTGAGAGACTGATATGGGGAACAGATGAAGGGATTAGGCCTATTCCTGGGTTATGTGGCCACTGGTTCTTCTTGGTATTTTGTTTTCAACCAAAGAGAACTAGGGGCTTATGTACTTGTGAACATCATTCCCGATGATGAATTCTTGCTGTTGTTTCATATGTGTATGGGACTGATTGAGTAGATTCTCATTATAGCTGCTTACTGCCATTATGCTACTGGTGAAACAAGAGTTTTAAAGCCTGGGTTAAGAATCACTTCTTAGATTTTCCTCTCATTTTCATTTTCAAAATTGTTCTATTATAAAATTTGATTTGGAAACAGAAGAACTTGGAACTTTTAAAAATGAATTCTAATTTGAATCATTTGTATTTATGATGTCACTGGTCTATTCTACCACAATTGTTCATTTTGAACTCAGCTAGGCATTAGAGCTGATTATTTACAAATTGCTGTCAGAGTTGTCCACACTATATCATCTATAAAGGGTTTAGGGTGGAGAAAGATGGATAGAATGGAGAATTTATCGCACTTAGGTATCAGCAAAAATAGACTAATATGTGTAGATGATCACAGTATATGAACCTTCCCTGATCCCGTCCTTCTCAAGTGAATACATGTGAGACAACCTGCATTGAAAACCATATCCTTATGTAGTGAAAGGCGAGTCTTCTAGATTATGGAAGACCGTAATTTGTTTATGTGATTAACAAAGATTATCTAATATACGAATAACAAAGATTATCTAATATACAAGCAATCCTGTTAGAGCCTGTAGGAGAAGATGTCATATCTAGAAATTACATAATAACAAAGTAGATACGTAGTTTGAATCTCAGTAGGGTTAACTCATTCCATTAACCTTTTGACTTAACTTTGGAATAGGATACCATTAGATAAAAATATATTAAAATAGATAATCAGTCCATTTTGTGCAGTAGCTAAAAATTCTACAGCATTTTCAATGGAAATGATTTTCACTTTCAGTAATGAATTTTTTTTGAGGTCTATTCTTTTGCTTCTAAGATGAAATCATGCTGGCTTGAGGCAAAACTGTGACCCTAAAAGCAATTAGCCATTATTGGTATATGACACAGGACATCTAAGAGTTCTTAACATGTTGCGTACGGATCACAAGAATCTTCACGAGGGATTTAAACCCTGCGGTACGCAACGTGTTAAAACAAACAAACAAAAAAAAATGGAAAGAAAAAGAACAAATAAATTTTTGGAGGTGTAAGACTTATTTTTACTTAAAATTTAAAAAAATGATTTAAACGGACTCAGCAGTCTGACCTGACATAACTGCCCGTAGTGATTAATCATCATTTCCAAAATGGCAGTTCCTTGTGTTAAGATCAGAGTTCATCTGACTCTTGAATGGTGTTAATGAGAGAGTATAGCATACTTTACTCACACTACATCCCCCCGCCCCCCAGAATAGAATCTGTGTAGTTTGCAATCATTTGGGATATTGAGAAGGGCAAGGCAGATAGGAAGCACAGTAGGGCATGGGAACAGGGAAGAGTGTTTTGGAAAACTGGGTGATTTGTGAGTTGTATAGTGTTTTTTTTTGTCTATCCTGCACCCCTTTTGAGGATTCATTTTTTTTATTAGTTTCAGGTGTACAAAACAATGTAATAGACATTTATACCCTTCACAAAGTGATAACGCCCCTCGCTCAACCTACTACCCCTCTGACATCGGTTATAGCTTTTACAATTCTACTGGCTATATTCCCTATGCTGTACTCCATATCCTGTGAATATATGTGTATATATTTATAGTTGACATTCATTATTATTCAACTTCAGCCTCAGGTGTATACACTGCAGTGGTCAGGCATCTACACCGTCCATGAAGTGGTCTCCATCGGATCCCCTACAAAATCTTTACATTATTGATTATATTCCCCAAACTGTCTTTAGTATCCCCATAGCAATCTAGTGGTTACCAATTTCTGCTTTCTAATCCCCTCACCTTGTAATATCTGAAACCATGAAACTCCTAAATATAGGAAGTAAATTTGCAGATATCACCCTTAGTAATATTTTTACTGATATATCCCCTCAGGCCAAGGAAGTAAGAGAAAAAATAAACATGGAATTACATCAAACTAAAAAGTTTTTTCACAGCACGGTTGTATAATGTTTTAATCTGAGATTCCACACTGGTGATCTGGCCCATATCGAGCTCATAACTACATTTTGTTTGACCTGTGTGTTTTGAAAAGAAATTTAATTAATTGTCAAACTCTAAGAAACAGGAAATTCATATAATAATTTATAATTTTGGCTTGTTCAGAAAAGTGGGAAAATTTGGCTGTTCTGTGCTTGCAATGTCAGTGGCACAAACTGTGTCGTGAGTGTCTCTACTAGGAGCAAGGGTTTTGGAGACATGAGCTCTAATGTCCTAAGTCTCCAGTGCTCCCCATTGCTTCTCAGACTCTGAGGCAAAGGTCACTGGACCCCCTTTGGTTATTTATTCCATCTGTCTGCTTCGATAGGCAGTTGAGCTTGCGACTCCTAGTTTATTTGCTAGTGGGCTGGAAGACTGAGATAGTAACTTTGCTGTTCCCTTCTTCCTAAATGTCAAGTTTAGAAAATGCCATTGAAATTC
Organism: Rhinolophus sinicus; assembly: GCF_036562045.2. Classification (NCBI taxonomy): domain Eukaryota; kingdom Metazoa; phylum Chordata; class Mammalia; order Chiroptera; family Rhinolophidae; genus Rhinolophus; species Rhinolophus sinicus. Next base: position 161,260,693 of record NC_133753.1, read on the forward strand.
ACTAGGCTGATTGGACACTGAATCGGCTTAGTAGGTTGAGATCTTATTCTGTGTGTTTTAACCTAGAAGTATCCATAAGGTTAGGTTTTCTATTCTTTGGTGCTTTTGTCTAGTGACTTTTAGGAGATCCTCTGATGTGCACTAGCTTTGCCTTGTTACCGCTCTGCCCATAGGTTCTTCGCGTTCGTTACCTCAGGGTCCGTATCCCATGATAATTCTTAAGGGAAAACAATTCTTTTTTCCAGAGAGTGCCCAGTTGGTGCGCTTGACCAGGTAGAGGGTGCTTGCCCATGTTAGTCCAAAGTTCTGGCTGTGGTGCCCTCTGCTCTGAGGGCCCAGGGCTTGCTGATGGCTGGAGCTTTGGAAGATGCAGATGGGCCACAGTAAGGATGTTGAAACACCTCCAAATATAATGATTACTGTTATGTCAAAATTATTGGAGTAGAGTGGTTTTAGGTACTCCTTAAAGTGGAAATTTAGGGAAATGCCTAGGTATTCCCTAGCTATAACTAAATACATAAACTTTTGGGTTGGTTGGTGCAAAAGTAACTGTGGTTTCAAAGGTTAAAAATAATTGCAAAAAACACAATTACTTTTGCACCAACCTAATAAGTATACCGGTAATCACTAGGATAATTAACAAAACTTTTGGGAAAAAACTTAAGACCTTTCCCATACCACTCAGCAGGATACATTCCAGCTGGGTTAGAGAATTAAATGTAAAAAATGCAAATCGAAAATACAGTTGATATTTACCTGATGTTGGCATGAGTGAAAGACTTCCTAAGCATAAAAGTAAAAGAAGTCATAAAAATGCTAAGGCGTTGGGACTCTTCCTGTAGGAAATGACGTCATCTTGTGTGTGGGTGAATCTGTATCTACTTTTAAGCAATTCACAAAGGCAGCTTGTTTGCCTTTCCTTAAAAACCTCTAGAGAAATAGTCCTTCTTGCTGTGTCTTTCTTTAGGCAGCAAGTTCTTGCCAATTGATGTGTAGTCTGAATTCTTTTGGCTTAGTATAAACCTTTTCCTCTTTATACCTCTTCTCAGTGAAAATGAAACTGTGACATATGTTTTTATTCCTTTGGTTACTCGAAAACAGCAATGCACCGTTCATGAGTTTCTTGTTCTCTGGCTGAACAGACGTGGTCCCAGTGACTTTGTGGGAACTCTCGGCCTTCTCAAAAGTTCATATTTCAACTCTTTGTTGACACTCCCATAAGGAATGGCTTATGGTTAACATTGCATATGCTAGTGGAATGATCAGGTCTACTTTGCAAAAATGAAAATTCGTGTTCCTAATGATTTGAAAATAGTGCTCTGTTGTAACCATTGGGGAATGGGAGGGAGTGCCACAAAGGAAGGACATCATGGTCAAAGGATTACCCAACTTCTAACAGTACCACAGTAGGACAGTATAAATTACCATTGGTTCTGATTTTATTTATTTCTATGATAAGGAACAGTTGCGTTTCTTTTAGTATTAAATTATTTACTCACGTATTGTTCCTCAATTCAGCTGAATAACCAAGTATTTCCTTGATTGAAAAAACTCTCACAGATGAATTAAGTTATTTGGTAGATTGTTTATTATCTTTTCATTATTTTATTCTTATTTCAGCAATGGAAACATCACCACACTCAGATAACTTGGTTTGTTGACCTAGTTGTTTCCACTTTGGTAAATTGTTATGCCTTTCTGAGCCCGTTTTCTCATTTGTAAATGGCAGTAAAGCCTGTCATACTTATAGATAGGAAAACATGAAACTTAAAGCAAGGAGTATACTTATCTTCCTACTAAGTATCTTTTCTTTGTTTGTTTTGAAAACAAAAATTGGAACAATGCATAAATTAAGATAGAGTAATCATATATTGCTCTCTAGTTATTCTCTCAAGTGATAGGAAGCTTTTTTATGTTAGAGTACTTGGGACAGATCTTTACAATCTGTAATTGGGATAAGCACTGTTATATAATCCTGAAAAGCAAGCAACAAGCTGGGGCTACAGAAGGCCCTTGTCATTTTCTCAAAAGAAGGAAGATTTTTATGATGACATTGAGATTGTAGTAATACTGAAAGATGAAAAAGTTACTCTTTTAGCTTCTGTTTAGCAAAATAAAATGAACCCAAATAATAAAATAGTTACAACATTAATACTCTTTGGCTATACAATGAGAATAGAATGCTAAGATCCTTCAGAAGTTCTGAAAATGGAACCTAAAATAATCAGGGAGCTGTTTAAAATCAGTAATACTTTATGGTCTTGAAGAACCAGAAAGTACTTGCTGAAGATGTCTCTTGAGTTCAACTGTATTTTAAAGCTAAGTTATCTTATAATCATTTTTTCCTGAATCTTGTAGTGTGCTTTTGTCAGTAAGCTTTTATTGAAGGGGGAAATAAAGATTAGGTAATGGTCAGCAATGAGAAAGAATTTAGGAAACAAAGATAGAGCTCAGAGTAAACTATTTTTGAGAAATCTAAATATTGCTACATGTATTTCAACTGAGAAAAGCAAGACATAGCACTCTAAGATTCAAAGGCAGAACTAAAAGCCAGTCCTTGGTGCTTTGACATTTGAACAGATAGAAAATAACATCTCTGGGACTGGATGCCAAGAAGGACATAAGTATTATAGATGCATCAAACTTCAGCCCTTTTCCCATACATCTTCTCTTTGATCACTTCCATACCACTTCATGAATCACCCATGTGCTGAATATTTTCTGTTCCGTATCCCAGATCTATCTCCTGAACTCAAGACCAGAATATCTGTCTGACTTCTGGCTGTGTTTCCTGGATGTTTGTTATACAAGAGCCTCAGTTCAAAGTCAGTCATTCCTAAGCCATTTTTCAGAAACTATGTGTTGGACGTGAATTCTATGTAGTTGAGCAGCATTGAAAAAACAAAACAAAAAAGACAGAGTAGTGTACAAAATATGAGTGCATTGTACATAGTAAAAGTAGGTATTTTTATAAACTTTGTTTTAGTTAAATACCTATGAATATGCATATGTAGTGTTGCAATGTAAAATACATTTTTAGTTTTAGTTGTAAAAAGTTTTTGAAAAAAAAACCAGATCTGAATTTCATCTCTACCTACCTACACAGTAAGGTAATTGTGAGGATTTAATGAATGTAAAGTCCTCTCAGAAAGCATTATATTGCTCAAATATTACTAGTATTGCTAGTAATAATAGTTAATTGTGACATGTTTCTATTCCACATGGTTTGTCCTTTACACTTAGATAAAGCAACACGTGGTTTATTCTTTACACTTAGATTAAAAATAACTCTTACCTGGGCTCATATTTTATAGGTTTACATTCAGTTTTTCATTCCTATGTGTTGTGGAATTAGCATTTTAAAGTGATTTTAGAGTTTCTTTAGGAATAAACTACATTCTGTTTTTACTTTATGAGAGAGAAACTAACAGTAGTTATTCCCTGGCTTTCACTTTAAACTCTCAAGAAAATGGTGTTGAGTGTCCTCATTAGTATAAAAGAGCTAATTTCAGGGTTAGCTATGTTCAGAAATTCTCTGTTATTTTTGCTGTGTCTAATCCTTGCCCCAAGTTGAAGAATGTAGAATGGTATTTTATTTGACTATCTATTTATTAAATGTTTGTGATGCTCTTTGAACCAACATTTCTCCTAGGAATTTATCCTTAGGAAAGAATTGACCACATAGAAAAAGCAGGTAAATATAGCGTGGGATCTAGGAGTGCATGCCCTAGACTATGTGGTCTCAAATCCCGCTCTGCCACTGTCTAGCTATGTGACTTGGGCAAATGACCTCATCTCTTTAAGCCTCACTTTCTTTATCTGTAAATGGGAATAATAATTGTGTCTACCTCACAGAGATTGTTGTAAAGATTAAATGAGATATATTAAGTGTTTAGCACACTGTTAGGTACCTAATAAAATGGTTAACAAATGTTAGCTATTTTCACCATCGCCATTGTAAATGTTAGGTGCTATTATTAGTTCTAATTTCTAAGGAAGGAAAATTAAACTCCAAAACCACTCTCACACTTTAAAAAAATTTTTTTTTATTGGGGAATAATGTGTTTTTCCACAACCCATGTGCTCCAAGTCAAGTTGCTGTCCTTCAGTCTAGTTGTGGAGGGCGCAACTCAGCTCCAAGTCCAGTTGCCGTTTTTAATCTTTAGTTGCAGGGGGCACAGCCCACCATCCTTTGTGGGAATTGAACTGGCAACCCTGTTGTTAAGAGCTTGGGCTCTAACCAACTGAGCTACCTGGCCGCCCCATCCCTATCACACTTTTAAAAATTCTTTTCTGCTGTAGCGGGAGATCTTCTACTCAAGTTCTGAAATATTTTATGAAATTCCTGTGCTTTTACACATAGTAGAACAATATGCTCCCAGCAAGAGGAATAGCGTGGAAGTGCTGCATCATTACTTGCTGCAAACACAGCTTCTATTTTATTCTTCAGCTGTTCTATTTTTATTTGATATGTATAATGATGTGATAAACTGGGGCACAGCTAAATGTCCTTGTGACCCAATTTCTTTTCCTGTCTATAGCATCTGTGTTTCGAATACTTAAAGGAATTCTAGGATTGTGACTTTACACTATTGCCTCTTTAAACATTCAAAAACTTAAAAAAAAAAAATTATCAAGTATTTCCCTTCCAGTTTTCTAAATTTTCTACTAATTAATTTTTTTGGGGGATTTCAAATTATAGCCTTGATTTGGTTGAAAAATGCTTTTAATTTATGTCTGCTTTATACTCTAGGTTTAATCTCTTTTGAAATATAGACTTATTTAATGGCTACTAGAGCTTTAAGGTTTTTTTTCCCCCCAGGTTCCTGGAGATTTTGCCAAAAGATTACTTAAGACATAATACAATGATAATAGGTGGCTTTTAAAAACACAATTCAAAATTAAAATGATTTTAATCTAGGACACATATAGTAGCCAAGAAAAGTATGCCTACAAATGTGTGTGTGTGTGTGTGTGTGTGTGTGTGTGTGTAGAGAGAGAAAGAATGATATTAAGTAGAGAGAGTAATCTTTAAATTGATAATTAATAATTACTGACCATTCAGTTTTAGCATTAGATAAAAACCAAGTAGAGTTTATAGAGAGGAGATTGATAATTACTGTTGTTTCAGAAAGCCGTCCTCCTACTGATAGGATAAGTTAAGAAAGAATAAATAACACATAGATTTGCTAGGGCTTATTTTCCAGTTAGGTCTTACTTTCGGGGAAACACGGCAGTTAGACTATCTTTTGTAATATACTTTTATGCTTATTCCTTTATCTGTCATTTCTGAATTACATTGTTACTCTGGCAGCTATACAGGGAATTGATTGTAGGAGGGTGAAAAAGAGGAAGAAAGATGCAAGGTCTGGATGAGGTTGTAGCAGTTGGAACTGGTAAGAACTAATTAAATTATAGATCTATTTCTCTACAAAGCCTTCTACTTTTTCCATGAAGCCTTCTATCACATTAGACCATAAATCCCTTCTTTTCTCAATTATAAAAGAGTCAGATTTCACCTTATCTTGTTACGTTTCATGTACATATATTGCCCAGAATTCTTCCATGGCTTCTCAGCTCACTTATAACAAAAACACTGTCATTAATGATAGCCTACTAGGTTCTCTGTGATCTGCCTCTTGGTTTCCTCTCTAACCTCATTTCTGATTTGAATATTCATTATACACTCCTCTTCACAAAGGCCTCATTGCTGTTCGTCAAACACTTCAAACATACTCCCACATCACAATCTTTATAATTGATATTTCTTCCTCCTTAAAAATCTGTCTCTTCAATATTTCCCCAGCTTACTCCCGTTCTTTCAGATGACTGCTTAAGTGTCACCTCCTTAGAAAGAAACCTTTCCTGAAACAATGTTTTCCCATCACTCTCCAGCTCCTTTTCTTCTTTATTTTTTTCATGGCATTTTTCTACCTAACATCATAGTTATATATCTCTTTGCTTATTATCTGCTGGGAAGGGAGCTCCATGAAATCAGACAGGATTTTGTTTTATTCCCCACTGTATTTCTTCTAAAACAGTTCCTGCAACATAGACAGGGCTTAATAAATATTTGTTAGATCAATGCAAGAATGAATTAAAATGTCATAAACCTTATTTTCTTTAGATGGATTAGATTATGTAGAACTGAAAGCAAATCTATATACATGATAATAATCAGTAATATTTCCGGTGAACATTTAGGATCTGAACTTGGTACATAAAACTTCCTCCTCCTACCCCGTTTTTCTCCCATGTACATCCATTGCTTTTGGGATCAAACCCAAGCTCCTTAGTCTAGCATTCAGTGCTTTCTAAGATCCCATCTCTGCTAATATTTTTAGCTTCACTTTTATACCAAGGCCTTACCCTCACAGCCTATGCTGTAGTTATATTGAGGGACTTATAGTGACCCTAATATGCCCCTTGCAGATGTCTCTTGCAGCACCTCTTAACATTTACATTTTGTAAATTATCATTATTGTTATCATTATTATTATTGTGGGTCTTTCCTTCGCACAGTGCATATGCTCTTCAAAGGAAGGGACCTGGCATATTTTTGTAATTCTAGGACCTAGTATAGTTCCTGGCATATCATACATGGTCAGAGAATAGTTACTGAATGCTAAAGATGGTTTTGCCTTCAAGTCACAGACTAGTGGGAACTTGAAAAGGTTGAATCTGGACCAATAAATTGGTGAAAGTTGTTTGATCTCTTTAGTGGGTTTGGGATGGCTATGTCTGGAGACAAATAGGGTTGAAGAACGCACAATATTAGAATACCTTAATTTTTAGCAAAATCATGAGGACGGATGTCATGCAACACAATTGAATCAGCACACTTAACTAGAAAAAATCACTTAGGTTGGAGGAAGGGTTATTGGACAGGTGTTATTTAGACAGAAGCAGAGCCATTTGGCAGTGGACTGAGCATAGCAGGATTCGTCCTATTATTTAGTCTGTGAGAGTTGTGCGAGGTGGTGACCCTGCTCATCATGAGGAAATGATACAAGGGGGAGAACTCAGGGTAGCGATGGCACAATCATGTTCTCGTTCATGCTGCCTGGACTTATTAACAGTGTGAGTGTTAAGGGTTAGGTTAGGCTTAGCCGGACTGCTCTTGGTTCAGTGAGAAAGAATGCTATGAAAACTTGGTTACATCTGTTAAGGGTGAGCAGGAGGAAATGGCTGTATTTGTTCTATATATTTGTCATTCCTAGTTGATGGTTTGCTTTTTCTGTGCTGATTTGTGAGTGACAGCAGATCTATTATCCCTTGGCCCAGTATAGTTGAATACGTGAACATGTTCTATATAATTTTAGTAGTATATAGTTTGTAAAAAATGTGAACATAATGAAGTTAGGGTTTCCGGGCGAGAATTCCCACCCATTCTCAGGAATTTTTTTGTCTTTCCCGTTCCCGAATCCCGAGATATAAACTGTTTTCTGGTCTCCATGATGAATCGTTTCCACAAAGTGACAGCCGATACTGCCAACCTCCTGGGTTCAAGGAGCCAATTTTCCTGATTTCCCGACCAACTTTTCTCGGGATTCGGGAACGGAAAAGCAAAAAAAATTCCCGAGAACAGATGAGAATTCCCACCCTGAAACTCTAAATGGAGTCAAATACGCTATGGGTTGTTGAAGACTAAAACCTCTTTTTCTAAATCAGGTTTGTTACAGAAAGAGGAAGTGGCCATTGAAGCTTTTCAGATTTGCTGCCTCCTCCTACCACCTGAAAATAGGAGAAAGTTACAGCTGTTGATGAGAATGATGGCCAGGATCTGTTTAAATAAAGAGATGCCACCACTCTGTGATGGCTTTGGCACCCGGACACTGGTAGGTTGAATTCTAAGCTCTAACATGACTTGAGTTTTTGGAATAAAATTTACTTGAGTAAAGTTTATTAACTTGGCAACCAGAGGAAGGTATAATACATGGCAGGCTTGCTTATAGAGCTGTGGCTTGGAATCCACCCAGACTGGTATTGTGCTTTTGGTCTTTGTGTCCTAAAGAACAGAATGAAAAGGAAAGAGTGAGGAAGGGTAGACTCAGAGTGGAGAGATATCTGCTGCATCCTGCCTACTGTTAACACAAAGAGAAGGAAGGGTGGACAGAAAAGAAAAGTGGTCGCAAGTAAACATTTCCTCCTCCAGGTCAAAAAGGGCTGCAAAGCCTTTGTTACTATAACCAGTAGGAGAGATGCAGCTTCTATAAATGGTTTAAAGAGGGAAGAGGTAAAATATAGTGTTGAACCAGACAACTTGGAAGGAGAGAGACAACTTGTATCTCCCACGAGATGATGTAAATGTCCATGAGTGAGGATGTTTCTTAAAATATTCTCAGTTTTCCTTAAAAACATATGCTAATTTTGAATTCTACTTTTTAACGTTAGCATGTGTTTTAAAATAGAGTTTATGTTTAGAATTATTTACTGGCAAAATTTCTTAATTTTCCTCAAAAAAAGTCTTGGAGCAAAACTGATGCTGCATTGGGATGTATGTCCTTTCCATCTCCTGGTGAACTCCTGTGTATCATGGGAGTCCACTGGCCCAGTTCTAGAAGAGTGGAGAAAGATCAAAGGAGCACTGCCCAGTGGAGTGATTCTTGACCTTTTTTGGTGGTGGGTGGGTGGATATGTAGGGGAGCTAGCTCTTCAACCTGTTTGAAAAGCTGAAGAAAACTTTGCACCTATCCTCCAGAAGAATGCATGTGTAAAATTTTGCATACAGTTTCAAGGCATTCATGGATTCCCTGGGGTCTAATCTCCAGGTAAAGCATTTTTGTCTGTGTGTCTCTCTCTGTGCACATAAATGCGAATGAAGATAAAGTATCATTATCAGAGTATTAATAAAGTGATGGCTTATTAAACAGAATAACATGCTTATAAGTTTTGAACTAAGATTGTCAGCAATAAAATTAATTGGAAAGGAAAAAAATAATTCATCCAAAGGATAGCATTGAGAATGGCGTAGTTACTATGAATTCTGTGGAAGCAGCTGCTATAATATTTTTTATATTTCTGCTTACTGTAAAGAGCCTCATCACTTAATGCACTTCTTGTAAAGTCTCATCGTTTTCTTCAAAGGTGTCTGTCAAATGTACATACAAAATCCTAGAGAAAATAACAGTTAACTAGGAAAATATATAACAGTTGAACATAGACTGTGCTAGATTTTTAAAAAATCAATAATAAAATTAGGATATTAGACTGTAAAGTACATTGGCTGTACTTTTCAGTCTATAAAGTACGTACATTGAATGGCTGTAAAGTACATTGAATATAAAAGTCTACATGACCCCCATGTCATGGTGTTGATAATAATTTTCAGAATTTGTTTCAATATTTATATTTAAGATCATCTGTGAAAAGGGGTGCCTTTCAAAGCTGTTCAGACACACATCTCTGCTAAGTCTGTGTGAGGGGAGATGCATATTCTGTTCATGCTGGTTGATGAGAAGAGCAGCTCATCGGAGATGACCAGGCGTGGCCAGGTGCCAGGTCGGGTGTGCGCCCTGTACTGTGGGCCATTTCTCAGTGACTAGTCACATTTGCTTTTTGCAAATTAGATTGCACCCAGTTCAGAGTAGGGAAAAAAATATCTGTGTTTATTTAAAAATCCCCCACTTTTTTTTTTTTTTTTAGATGGTTCAGACATTTTCCCATAGCATCTTGTGTTCCAAGGATGAAGTGGACTTGGATGAGTTATTAGCTGCTAGGTTGGTGACATTTCTGATGGACAATTACCAAGAAATTCTGAAAGTCCCTTTGGCCTTGCAGACGTCTATAGAGGAGCGCGTGGCTCATCTACGAAGAGTCCAGGTAAAGGAAGGGAAATTATCAGTCCTATGAAATTGTCAGCAGAAAGTCATGTAAGCCTGGTAGGCTTTGGGACTTTATGTTATGAGGATTAAGTGAATTAATCCGTACAGAGTGCTTACAACAGGGCTTGGCACATAGTAAGCATTACACGTGTTTGTTATCATGAAAAATGTGTGGAATGCCTACTGAGTTTTGTTTTGTTATGTCAATCAATGCTGCTTACTTTTGATTGCAAATTCCTTAAATGAATTTGTTCAGAATCTACATATACTTCCTGATGGAAATGATTTACATGTCTTGACTCATAATAGCCCTGTGACCCAGATACTATTAATATTTATATTTTTTGGATGAGAAAACTGTGGGACAGAACTTTAGTAACTTGTCCACGGTCACAGAGCCAGGATTCAAACTGATGAGATCAGTCTCCAGAATCAGTGCTCTTAACTACTGTTTCCCTGAAAATAAGACCTACCCCAAAAATAAGCCCCAGTTAAGATCGTCAGCTAAACGGACGCATTTAGCACGTTATGGCGATGTTCCAGAAGAAGATGATATGATTGTATTTGAATAAATATAGATTGTTGTAAATGAAAAAATAAGATATCCTCTGAAAATACACCCTAATGCGCCTTTTGGAGCAAAAAATTAATATAAGACCAGGTCTTATTTTCGTGGAAACACGGTACCATGCCTACTGCCTCACTTAAAGCGTGGTGTGGTAGAAGAACACAGCTTTACAAGCCGTAAAGACCTGGCTGGCCAAACTCCTGGCTCCCGTCTTTCCTGGTTGTGTGGCTCTGGGCAAATCCCGTAACCTCTCTGGATTCTAGTTTCTGCAAGTGTTGAAATGGCCATACTTGCTCTATAAAGTTGTGAAGGATAGAATACTATACTGTAAAACCCCTAGCACAAACGTGACATGTGACAGGTACTCTTTGAAAGGGAGTGCTATTATTGTTGTTATTGTTATATCTAAACGATACAAAATAAATTTAATATAGCACTGTTGTGTGGGCCCCAAAGTGGGGTTTGCGTGTCAGCCTGTGGGAGCAGAAACTTTTGGTAAGAAGCCTTTTGGCAGAAGTTCTGCTTGGCTCCTTCTGAATGACTAGATCTCTTTTCGTTTAAGAGCTTTTTGAGGTTTCACAATTTAAAGACCAGTGAACTGCTACCTCTCAGTGTATTATTAAGGTAAATAAACTAGCCGTTACCAGTGAGCAATTGAAACATCAAAGTAAATTTTTTCTTCTATTTTGGTAATTATTAACCTAATACATTGAAGGAATTTGAAAAATATAGAAAATATACACTAAAAAATATCAGAGTAACACCAAATATTCAGGCAGTATTATAGTCTTTAGGGTATTTTTCTGTCTTGCCTTTCCCTCCCTCCCTCCCTCCCTCCTTCTCTCTTCCTTCCTTCCTTCCTTCCTTCCTTCCTTCCTTCCTTCCTTCCTTCCTTCCTTCCTTCCTTCCTTCCTTCCTTTCTTCTTCTCTTTTCTCTCTTTCTTCTCTTCTCTTCTCTTCTCTTCTCTTCTCTTCTCTTCTCTTCTCTTCTCTTCTCTTCTCTTCTCTTCTCTCTCTTTTATAACTTACTTTCTCTTACTTGACAATACAAGAAAAATTTCCCACATCATTAAATGTTCTTGATTGACACGAGAGTGGCCAAGAGCATAGACGTTTGCATTCCTGGTGTGCCCTTTATTAGCTGTGTGACCTTGGGCACGTTATATAATGTGTCTGCTTCAGCATCTGCCCTGACATCGCTCTTTCCTCATCTGTAAAATGGGATAATAATAGTTAATACCTACGTCCTAGGGTTGTTTGGGGGATCGAATGGCTTAAGACATGTCAAGTGCTTAGAATAATATCTCATAGTAAACTCAATTGATAGCCGTTGTTATTATTATCATCATTATTGTTTTATTATTCCATAATATCACTATTATTGCTAACATAGTATTCCATAATATGATTATGCCATAATTTATTTAAATGGTTTTCTTTGGTTGATATTTAGATTATTTATATTTTTTTCCTATTCTGTAAACAATTTAACAGTAAATATTTTTATACCTGGATTTTTGTTGTTGTTGTTGTTAATCTGTGATTATTTACTAAGAATAACGTCCTAGGAGCATTGCATCATCCAACGCCAAGTGTTCTGCATATGCGCCTTTCCCTTATGGTACTGGTCGTCCCTCTTAGATTGTCTAATTGATCTGGTAAACTGATGCTGAGCCATGGAATGTACTTCATGTAATAACCCTTCTTGGCAACATATTTATTTTTAACTGTGGTTTTTGGGTGGGAAAAAAGTTAAACCAAAGAAGTGAATATAATTGTAGAAATTTTATCCACTGCAGAATAACAAATGGTGCTATATTTTGGAGAAGATGAACCTCTTGGACTCTAAAATTAAATATTTGTAATGGATGCTCATTTATTCACAGGTCTTTGTATCATCTTTTCTCTTATTTCTCCCTTTGCCCTGTGCAGTTTCTGCACATTTGTTTTCACCTGATTCTCACTATTAGCATGGTTGGAGGTGGTTGCCGTACTTCTCTCTACATGACAGCTGAGCTGAGGGTGTACCTCTGTCCATCCCCAAGGGAGGGAGGACCAGTCTCTCCAGATACCAGAAGGAACCTGGGTACTTCACTGTGTGTGTTCAGCGTCAGCACTGTGTTGAATCGTTTTTGTCAACACATTCAGTTTATGTTTCAGTTTCAGATCTTATTAAAAAGAAGGCACACTTTTTTTGTTTATTAAAATGGCTCTTGTGTTTAAAAAAGTAAAAATCTCATTTAAAACTGTCTTTAAGTGATATATTTTTGAAGTTCCGGATACACTTTTTAATATGGAGTTTTCCCTAATCAAATTGAGGAATGATATGGCATTCCTAGTAAAAGATATGCTGTGTTTCATCTGAACAAATATTTGTAATTTATTTGAAAATACAGTTGTTTTGTTTTTCACTACTAAATTTTTTCCTCAGATTAAATATCCAGGAGCCGACATGGATATCACTTTATCAGCTCCATCATTTTGCCGTCAAATCAGTCCAGAGGAATTTGAATATCAAAGAGCATATGGCTCTCAGGAGCCACTAGCAGCTTTGTTGGAGGAAGTCATAACAGATGCCAAACTCTCCAGCAAAGAGAAGAAGAAAAAATTGAAGCAGGTAAAAAGGATATTCTTCATAAGTAATTTCATCTTCTCCTCTCTACTCTTCTTACGTTTTTAAAAAATTCTCTATTTTAATAGGTTTCATATGAATCTCATTTTCTGAGACATAGCAGTTTTGAAAGTATATTATTCAGTTTGTGTATTCCCAAACTCTCATTGATTTACACAGTTGAGGTCAATTTCCCACTTCTATATTCTCCAATGTAGATCTTTCATCATTATTAAACTCATTTATAGAATTATTCTCTATATTTGCCTTTTGTTTTGATATGAGGCATGATATGTGTTACTTTAAATTCAGAGAAGCTATCAAATGAGGACAGATTTCTTTGAGAGGCAAACCAGACTGAAATCCCAAATATAAAATGTCTAGAATTTAAAAGCCTTTGGTTTTAGATAGCCAGTATCAAATTGGTTTCTTGCCTCAAGCATCGCTAAGTATTCAGTTCCTGTTAGGCAACATAGCTTAGGGTTTTAGAGAATAGTTTTTTAACTCAAAATAGGTTTACTGTGATCATTCCCCAAGTATTGATCAAAGATTAAGTGAATGGTTTTTATTTTTAAAGGCTGAATCCTGCCTAGCTTGATTCCTGATTTTCTAGGCTCCCAATCGTACCTTTTTCAGTAATTTTGAAGAGGTCAGTGCTGAAGATCAAAGGAAAAACATATTGCCTCTCTTTAAGCTTTTCATAAAACAAAATATACTAGAATTTTTTCTCTTCCATTTGGGCAGGAGCAGGTGTGGCTGAATTGGAGATGCAGGGAAATTGTGAATGTAGTTGGGCCAAAATTTTCTCTAACTGTGTAGAACTTAAGTGATTTTTAAGTTAGAGTTACTTGTGAATGTTTTTTAAAGTAAGGTCTATTTATAGTTGGCAGTGGGGGAGATTGTAAGAAATGCGACTGAAATGAGAAGTTTATTTGAAGATTGGATCAAATTAAAGATGAATTCAATATATAGAAAGTGGAATTAAATGATTTAACAAAAAGAAATGGATTTGTGTTGAAGTAAATTTGATGGTGATCTGTTTTCTTCTTCTTTGTTCTCTTTTCTGATGGAAAGCAATAAACATTAAAACAAAACAAAAACAGGAAAGTATGGACTCAGAAACTCTTATTTTAAAATTAGATTGCCCAATTTTATTGGCTCTTATCTGTTTTTCTGACTCATCTTGGATCCTTTTTTTTTTTTAGTTTCAAAAATCCTATCCTGAAGTGTACCAAGAACGATTTCCTACACCAGAAAGTGAAGCACTTCTGTTTCCTGAAAAACCAAAACCAAAACCACAGCTGCTCATGTGGGCACTGAAAAACCCTTTCCAACCATTTCAAAGAACTAGAAGTTTTCGGATGTAATGCTTCCATAGCCATGAGAGATCTCTGTTATTTTGAGTAAATGGGTGGTTAGAGAGTATGGTGGTGGAAGAAAGAAGAGCAGAAAATATAGACTACTGAAATATAAGATTATCTGACTTCAAAAAATGTTGAGCCATTATCAGTATTTTTCTGAAACTCAATGCTATTTTTAAAGTGTAAAAATCAGTTAAAAATTATGACACAATTATATAGTGGTAATGTTAACATGTTTGTAATTTTTAGAAAATTTAAGAGTATTTTTATTTGTTATTTTTCATGGTGTTTATGAAATAACTGTGTGTACATCCTAGTTACTGATGTCTTTATTCAAACCAAGTCTTAAAAATAGTGTATATACTTGAATAAGAAAGACACTGGGTACTGTTACTGTGATGCTATTGACTTAATAGCCAATTCTGATATCTCCTGTGTAAATTCTGTTTTTCATTTTTGCACAAAGATTCTTAAATGTCCTGCGTTGTGATGGCTGTGTCTTTTATTGCAGATTTGTTGGATGCTAGGACAGATTTTACTAAAGCTGTTTCTTTTATAACATATATATTTGTTGGTATTTACCTGTAAGCAGAGTATATTTTCATCTGCCAGGAGTGGTATAATTTCAGTCTGGCTAGAGATGGAAAATTGAACAGGATAAATTCTTTCCATTCTTTTAGATATGTGATTCTAAGTCAAATCTTTATTGTTTCATGAAAAACACAAATGGATTAAGTAAAATGAGACTACTTGCTTTATAAATATATTTCCTCAGGCCTCCTCATCCTTTTGGGAGTAAATGGAATGTAAATAAACACTGCTTTTCAAAACATTGTACATGATGTGGTGTTTTTTGTTTGTTTTTTGTTTTGTTTTTGGATTTATTTAGGTCAGTTAGAAAGCATCCTCCGGTGCTAAACATCATTGCCTTGGCCACTGTTCTCACACCAGTTGTTCATCTCTATGAAATTATAAGAAGTATGATTTGGACTTTTGCACTGGCATTTAGGAGGGTGTTTTGCCCATTTCTTTTGCTTTTCTTTACGTTTTTGTAGATAGTGTTACATTTGCATTACGGAGCATCTGGAAGTCTTCTGAGAGCAACTACCCAAAAAGCTAAGAGTGACACTCATTAATGCGCTTGCTGTGCTCTCTTTTCTGATCTCTCCTTGCACTTGGGCTCTGCCTCTGTTTTTTCATAGCAAAATGCCTCCTACAATTGACTCAGATTTTGCTTACTTAAAAATGGATAGAAGTATTTGTATTGGTTTGGGTAGCACTTTACCTTGCAAATATATAAGGTCATGGGAGTTTTTAGTGTTTCAAAATTTATTCTCAGACCTTGTAATTCTGTTTACAACAAATAATAAATCTACTTTTTGCTCTGTTTGCTCTTCAAGGTAGAGTTTACTTTCCAGAGTCTCCTTTCCTATTGCTTATCTTTGGAAATAAGTTCGTTTTCTCCTCCCCCCCCCCTTAATATTTCTCTTCTTTTAAGTATAGCATACTTATGGAGAAATCATAAAACATCACCATCACCTCAGTGTGAAATTGAAGAATGGATAATATCAATTTTTCGAAGTGGTTGTACCAATTAACACTCCCATCAGCAGTACATAAGAGTTCCTTTTGCTTAATGTCCTCACGAAAACTTGCTATTGTCAGAGTTTCAGCTGTCCATGTGGTGGGTGTATAATGGTATCTCATGATGGTTTTACTTTGCATTATGAATATAGTTTAAGAGTATTCCCAAATATTTTTTGACTTTCCAGTTTTGTTCAAATTTTAATATCAGCTTATCAAACTGCACACACACACTTGAGATTTTGATTAGGTTTGTATTGAATTTATAAATCAATTTGGAGAGAATTGGTATCTTTACAGTATTAAGTCTTCCAGTCCATGAACATAATTTATACCTCCATCCATCTAGAATGAAAGAAAAATATTTAAATTTCTCTGTAAAGGTTTGAAAATGTTTTGTTAGATTTATTCCTAGGTATTTGATATGTTTCAAAAATGTAAGTATTAAAATTTTCAAATATTTGTAAAAGTAAAGATAATCATACCCATCTCTAGCTTCAACAGTTATTATTCAATTGATAAAATCTTGATGTTTGATTCTATTGTAAATGAGATTATTTTAAAATTTCCATTTTCTGTTTGTTGCTCACATATACATAGTATAAAGCTGATTTTTGTGTACTCATTTTTGTACCCAACAACCTCGCTAGTTTCCTATTCTAAACTTCTAGTGTGATTCCTTTGAATTTTCTACATTCACTACTATAAGCAAACAATGACAGTTTTTGTTTTTCATTTCTGTGGTTGACAGCATCTAAAATGTCCCCAATGATCCCTCCCTCTTGATATTTATGCCCTTGTGTAGTTTCTCCTTGAATGTGTGTAGGATCTAGGCACACTTATAACCAACTGAATATGGCAAACATGATGGGATATCACTTCTGAGTGCATTACAAAAAGGCTCTGGCTTCCATCCTGCTTGCCCTCTTTCTCACTCTCCCTGGCTTGCTCTGAGGAAAGCCTGCCGCTCTGTTGTGAGCTGTCCTGTGGAGAGGTCCATCAGACAAGGAACCGATGTCTCTGCCCAATAGCCAGTGAAGACATGAGACCTGCCAACAGCTGTATGAGTGACCTTGGAGGTGATCTGAGGCCCGCCAACAGCCATGTGAGTGATCTTGGAAGCGGATTCTCCCCTAGCCAAACCTTGAGGTGAAGGTAGCCTTAGCTGACACCTTGATTGCAGCCTGTGAGAGACCCTAAGCCAGAACTCAACTAAGCTGGCTGTGCCTGGATTCCAGAGCCACAGACACAGTGAAATAATATTTGTTGTTTTTAGCCACTTAATTCTGGGGTAATTTGTTATGAAGTGATAGAGACAATATACTTCCCAATTTTTATCCCTCCTCCCTCCCCCTTGATTTTTTTATCATTATGAAATATCCTCATCTCTAGCAGTGCATTTGTTTACAATCTCTTTGTATTCTTATATTTTAGTTGTGCTCCTTGTAAACAACATGTAGTTGGATTATTTTTTTTAAGAAGTCAATTTGATAATCTTTATTTTAAACTGTAACATTTAGACAAATTATATTTAATATAATTAGTCCATGTTTGGGTACAAATATTGATGCTTTCTAAATCTTTGTCTTCATTTTCTTGGCTTTGTTCAGATTTGAAAAATGATTTCATGTTTTCTACTAATTTGAAACTTAAGCACTCTTTCCAATCCTCTTGTTGAGTATTAGAAATTATACCTTGCATACTAATTTATCAAAAGTTGAAAATTAGTCAATACCTTTTACCCCCCTCTCAGAGTAGTTAGGGACCTTAAAGCACCAAGGAGACCCTCCCAAATTAGATACTATTGTGGTAATGTATTTTAATTTTATTGTTTTAAATCTCATACTATATTGTTATTACGTATAGCCCTTGTTTATTAGACTTACCCACATATTTTACCACATTTTTCCTTCCTCTTAAAGTAACATTGTTTAGAATTTATCTTGAATAAGGGTTTGCTGGTTTTGTTTGAAAACTTTTTATTTTGCCCTTATTCTTGTTTTTAATAGCTTTATTGAGATACAATTGACATTCCATACAATTAACCTATTTAAAGTGTATAATTCATTGGTTTTTGGCATGTTACATTTTTAATTTTTTAAAGTTGTGGTCAAAGATCTATAACATAAAATTTAAGATTTTAATCATTTTTAAGTGTGAAGTGTCATTTTTATTTTTATTTATTTTTAAAGATTTTATTGGGGAAGGGGAACAGGACTTTATTGGGGAACAGTGTGTACTTCCAGGACTTTTTTCCAAGTCAAGTTGTTGTCCTTTCAGTCTTAGTTCTGGAGGGCGCAGCTCAGCTCCAGGTTCAGTTGCTGTTGCTAGTTGCAGGGAGCACAGCCCACCATCCCTTGCAGGAGTCGAACCGTCAACCTTGTGGTTGAGAGGACGTGCTCCAACCAACTGAGCCATCTGGCTGTTCAATCTTAGTTTCATGGGGCACTGCCCACCATCCCTTGCGGGACTCGAGGAATTGAACTGGCAACATTGTGGTTGAGAGCCCACTGGCCCATGTGGGAATCAAACCGGCAGCCTTCGGAGTTAGGAACATGGAGCTCTAACCACCTGAGCCACCAGGCCGGCCATGAAGTGTCATTTTTAAAAGATTTCTTCTGTGTTTAGAATTGTAAGTTGATAATTATTTTAATACATTGTAGTTACCATTCCTTTGTTAGCTGGCTTCCATTGTTGAGAAATCAGCTGCCACACTAATTGTCCCTCCTTTATAGAGAATGTATCTTTTTGCAGGCTGCTTTTTAAGACTTTATCTGTGTCTTTGGTGGTCTTCAGTTTACCTGATCTACTTTTTAAACAATTCTGCTTGGGATTTGCGGGGTTTCCTAAATAACAAGATTGAAGTCTTTCATCACTTTAAACACTGTCTTTGTCACAGTCCCTCAGCTTTTGTTTCTCTGAACATATGTTAGATATTTTCACTCTATCCTCTGTCTCTTAATCTCATGTAGCTGTCTTTTTTCGCTGCATTTTGTATAATTTCTCCAGTCTTTCTTCCATTTCAGCACTTCCCTCTTCAGGTATAGCTAGTCTCCCGTTAAATTCTTCTATCTACTGTTAGGGAATTTGCATCCATTTTACAGCTCAGGAAACTGAGACTGACTGAGGTTAGGTAACTTCCCTGAGAGTTCCTGGCTTGTGAGTGTAACATCGTAGGCAGTCACAGCCGGCTCTGACCGCAGAGCCCAGCCTTCTGACCAAGATGTCTTCTTGTCTCCCAGTGAGTAGTTTCATGGTTTTTATGAACAATTTTAGATACTTACATATAAGCTCACATGATGGTTTTCATCCTATACTTTCTAAAATTTAAGATCTCAAATTTCTTTTTGAGTTGCAGTATTTTCATTGTCCTAACCTAGCTTTGCAAATTTATTTCCAGTTTGTTTTGGTCACTTTCTGCAACTATCTGCTGAGGATTTTTCACCAAGTTTCCTACAAATTTCCACAAAAAATACTGCAACAGTGATGAAAATGAAGTATTTCTTTGAAGCTCTGTGGATGCACTCATGTATTTGCTTTACTTGTAGGTATGATTTTTAAATAGTTTTTTAATCTTTATGTATAATTGCTTTTATTTTTAGATATACGTAGAAAATGCCATAGTGATTATCATTAATCTGAGAGACTATGACAGAGAACTTATCAAATGAGTGTTCTTTACAGAAAATGTGAGAGCACTACAGAACATTTTTAAGGTTGAATATACCCTGTGCGTGATCAGGGTGATGGAATTCAGCCATTCCTCATTCTGATTTCTCACAGATCTTTGTGTTCCTGCATCTGCCTTCACGGAAGTCATATCTGGCGTCTAGCAAATACAATAGATATATGGGTCATGACTTAGCATTTGTGTTATCCAGGAGCCTGAATCTGATTCACAGCTAGAAGAGAGTTTCTGCACATTTTTATAGGAAATATAACTTAAAAAGAGCTGGTATTTAAGAACTGTTTATGTACAAGAGTAGGAAATTATTCCTGTTTGAAATGTCACAAAAATATTTTATCATAATTAAGAGAGGAATCAGTTAAAATGGCTCTTTACCATATTTAATACAGTGTGGCTGTATTAGATTACACTTTTACCATTATCCTCAAGAGCAAAAACCTATAAACATTAAAGGCCCATAGTAAAGTAAGACTGTTATTACATATTAAAATTGGTATTAAAAGGCAATTCAAATGTATTTCTATCCATCATCATAGTATTTGCCTAAATTTGAAGTATTCACTTCAGAATGAGACACTGGAAATTCTAATTTTAAGGCATTTAGAACATTCTTGCATTTGCTTGCTTCCAACAACATAACCTGCAAAAAACTGTAATACCTTGACATCATTGCACATTGGGTCTTACAGGCAAACAAATTACTCTAATATATAAACTGATTGTTGGGCGTTTATTAAGAAATCATTTGCTCCTAGGTAGCCAAGTGATTTGAAAGTTGGGATTATATTAGTAAACAGAGAATTTGCTTATTTGTAGCAACTTGGCAATGCATTTATTATTTAATTTGCAAATATACTTCCTGGGATAAGTGGAGGGTATATTCACTAATTTAACAGTATACTGAGTAACTTCTGATGGAGTTTTTGGTGTTCCAATGTCTAGTTAATCTGCATATTCAAACTTTCAATTTGAGGGAATAAAATGGAATGGAACAATAATCGGGGATAATAGGGTACTAGCCCAATTTTTAAAAATGTTACTTTTAGTTGTTTTGTGCATATTTATGTTGCTATGTAAGTTTCATAATTTCGTAATGAATCTAAGATTTAGTTAAAAATCTATAGTTTTTGCAAATTCCACCTTGGAGAATTTGTTAAGTAAATTGGTTGCCTCATTTGAGGATCTAGAATGAATTATGCTTTGCATAAACTATGCCTATTTCAAAACAAAAAATAATATACATATTTGGCTATGTCTGCTCACTCTGTAATACCTCCTTTGGGGGCTCTTCTGTCAAAACTGAAAACACCAGTATCCAGAATCTTCTAGACAATATAACAAAAGTTATCCTTCTTCCAGTCCCCATAAATTTTATACATTGCCACCAGCATCTCTCTAACAGTAAAAAGAAGATAGTGTTCTTGAGTATTCTTATGAAACAAATACAGCCTAAAAAAAACAACAACAACAACAACAAAAAACGAAAACCAAAAAGAAAAAAACCAGGAGGACAGATTATTTTATTTTCATAAGAAATAAGTAAATTATAATTGACATTTAAAATTGAAGTACTTTTATTTTTCTTAGTTATAGGCTAATCCAATATGAGAATGAAAGAGGCCTTTTGCTCACTGTTTCCACTAACAATGTGTGACCTTTTGAAGGGTCCTGGCAAGAACATTTCAGTGATAATTTATCAAGATAGCAGAAAGGTTTGCTGCTGAAAATCGTTATGCCAGGATAAAATGCAATCTGATTTTCTGAGAGCCCATGATTCCAGTTTACCTCTAGTTACTGACATTTATATTTATGTATCTATATTTTAAAATCAGGTGTGTTCTAGACTCAGGTATTAGAAAAAGCAATGTCAAACCATGGGAAAGCTGTTTTGAAGATTTGAATCTGTAGCTAAAATCAACTTTACATGAGATCTTAAAACAACATAATATGAGTCACAGAGGAAAATAACAATTCAGCCTTTTTGCCTAGTGGTTCCGTATAATTTTTTTTTTTTTATTAAACCTAGTTTTTGTCCATATGCAAGGTTGTCCTAAAGATTCAAATATTTAAAAATCTTTTTGACACTTAGAAAAAAATTAACGTTTTTCTAAATAAAATATACAAGTGGTCAAATCTGATTGGATAATACAGTGTTCCAACTCTTAATCACCTGAAGCAATAATTAACATTTAAAACACACTGACATCATTTGTAAATTTCTTAAAACTTCCTACTTATCAAAATACCAAGTATAAATAGACACACTTACTGCTTAAAGATGATGAACGTTTTGATTTCGGAAAGTTCCTCTTAACCTTTTCAGAGAATTGAATTAATCTCTGTTTTAGGCGATCTGACTTCGCAAGTCATGAGCCATCTAACAAGGACAGATGTTCCCAGTAGGGGTCAGTATTGTGTTGGTAATTATTGTACCATAAAGGAAAAACTAGGGGTTTTATTTAAAAGTCCAGCATATTTTCTATAATTAGTAAGTCATTAATTATGGAAACCAGTAACTTAAGAATTGATCATTATTGTCACAAAGGTAAATGGGTAATATTTTGGCTCCTCTATTACCGTATTTTCCCCCAAATCCTCAGAAGGCTCTGTTGTTTGTTAAAAACTCTCCAAAAATGGTATATAAGTGGTAAAAGTGAGAAGCTATCTAAATGTAGCAACAGATAATTTGGGATAAATGTCAGATGATTAGATTTTTTTCTTTTTAATTTACGTGGGTGGGATCACTTAGCAATATATCTTTTTTTTTTTTTTTTTTTAATTTTATTGGGGAATATTGGGGAACAGTGTGTTTCTCCCGGGCCCATCAGCTCCAAGTCATTGTCCTTCAATCTAGTTGTGGAAGGTGCAGCTCAGCTCCATGTCCAGTTGCCGTTTTCAATCTTTAGTTGGGAGGGCCGCAGCCCACCATCCCATGCGGGAATTGAACCGGCAACCTTGTTGAGTGTTTGCGCTCTAACCAACTGAGCTAACCTGCTGCCTCTAAGCTAATCTTTTGATCTCTATACCCAGCACATTATAATAAGTACAGAGATGGAAATCTGGGATAAAACATGCTTACAAATCACGTCTTTGGACTTGTGGACTTATAGTTGTCAACATATTACAAGAATCCAACAAGCCCAGAAAATGTCTTAAAGGTTACTGGGGTGCTAGGTGACTTGACTGGAGGTGGACAGCATAGCAGAAAGAGTACCATGTTAGCAACCGCAGAGATGCCATGGGAGAGCTTGGGGAGGCTTTCATCTCCACTCCTTAAACAAACATGATTAACTAAAAGCTGTGCATTCTCTATGCAAATGCAACCTCAGGGCAAGACATTTAGTCCTTTCTTCCCAACTAAATTCCTACCCAAAGGTCCTTCCTACTAGAATTTGTAGCACCAGTAGTGGTTAGAAATCAGTGTTTGGATTTTAAGTTGTAGCACTACCAGTAAGCAGCTGGACAAGTGGCCCTGAGCAAGTCACAACCTCTTTGGGCTTTGATTTTCTCCTCAGTAAAGTGAAGGGATTGGATTTCAGAGGTGACAAACTCCAACGTCTTCCAGGGACAGGGAGATACAAGCTGCTGAGAGTAGAGGTGCCAGTGAAGAGCAGGTTCTACAACAAAGTATTTGATACAAAAAAATGTCAAATGCCCCATGTTGGCTGAACTAATCCTATGTGTAGAGATGACTATCTTTGGATTAGATAATTTGTAAAGTCACTTCCAGTTCTGTTGCGTGATTTTTTTTAAACCATTTTCCCACAGTTGGCCCCTTATCACCTTGTACTTATATTCCTATCTGCATCTTTTCTCCTTTGCTTCTGAGTGAAACACGTGTATCAGCAAGCTCAGTTGCATATCAGATAGAAGAAAGCCACTCAGGTAAGTTTAAAGTCAGTGCTAATGCATCATGAAATGCTTTCTTCTGAAAGAAGTTTTGTCCTCATCCTTAGGCTTGTCATAGGGCGACTAAGTGAGCGGCCGTTTGCCTCTGTTTATATTATTATGCCAGTTGGTTTGATCCACAATAGCTAACAAGTTTTCCTTCATTAGTGTCAATACTTGTGTGTTATATGTCTGTATCTATTTCAGCAAAGTTGTTGATAAAATACTCAACAATTTTTGGTAGTCATTGTGCCAACCTAAATTGCTAGAGCCGACCTTTAATCTCCTTACATATGATATGTGTATTTGTGCTAACAGGTGGCTTTTTACCTTCCTTATCTTGTTGGTTAAACCAAAACAAAAATGCTTTTCATTTCTAGAGCGCTTTGTGTAGTGATTTCACAGTTATTTTCTGACTTAATCCTTTCAAACCCCAGTGGGCAGAGAGAATACAATAAGGAAACTGAGGTTCAGAGAAGTACCCAGTTACAAACACAAACTTTCAAATCTGATGATCCGGTACCCTTTCACTTCATGACACTAAATCCTGTCACTGTCATGAGAGGTATGTGGGCTGGATCCAAGCAAATCCCTGAAAAGGGGGCTTAGTTTTGGTTCCCTGTATCCTGCATCTGTGCCTTCTTTCTTATTGTGGCCCTTTGCTCTTCAACCTCCTCCCCACCTCCTCAGCAGTGCTCATGTGTTCATTGTTTTGTATGATGAGACACCCTTTTAGGAGCTGGCAAAACAGCCCAGTGTCCTCGTGGTATTGCCCTCTTGCTTCAGGTCCATCACTGTGATGCTGACCTTTGCTCTTAGCATAACTTATCCAAGCTGCACTACATTTCTTCATGAAGGCTAACTAGTTAGCTATCCAGATAGGTAGTGCTCTTTCATGCTTTCATTTTATTTTTAGAGTCTTCCTATGCTAGGCCCTAGGCTGGGTAATGATAGGGGAAGAAAGACAGCTCTACCTCGGAAGGGGCTTGAGCTCACCGAGGAAAATGAACATGTCTACGTGTAATTGTGGATGATGACCTTGGTGCTACAGGGCCCGGTACAGTGAGTGCAGGGGGCACAGAAAGAGAAAGGCAATTTTTCCTAGGGCAGTTGGAAGGATATGGAAAACCTCACCGAAGAGCTAATATTTAAGCTGACCCTGAAGACAGAGAAAGGCAAAAGGCATTCTCTCAACAGGACTAGCATGAAATAAGACTCCAGTGGCAGCTGGAAATGATTTGTTATTCCATATTGTCCACATAATACTAATATTTTACCATAGAGCCTTAAGTGGCTTTATCTAAAGGAGCAGGTAATAAGGGGATTTCATGAACTGTGCAGAACTGGCAGGGAATTATTTTAAATGAGTAGTTGAATGGCACCGCTCAAATAACGCCTCCACGATGGCGTCCTCTTACTCCAGCCAGAGGGTCTGGATCCCAGTGCCCTTTGGAATTAACTTTTGGATCCTTTTTAGGTTGCTGTTACATCGTGGTTTCTCTCTCCAAGCTTTCACAGGGCATGCCAACGCATTTACAATGGTTGCCAAAAAATTGTTGGTGTTGATTAAACTTCCTTGCATTTTATTCGAAAGAGTCATCCTTTTATTTGGCCTCTTCTATTTTTCCATCCACAGCCTGATACTCCATGCCTCCGGGTCTATACTGTTCCATCTCATCGCATTTAATGAATGTTAGAACTGGCTCTGCAAATGCATTGCCTTAATCTTATTGCCTGCAGTGAGATGCTTTTAATATTTTCTCCACATGTGAACTCTGTTTTTCTTTTGCTTTTCTTTAATTTTCATGTGGTTAATCTCCTTCTACTGCAGGGAGCCTAGATATTTATAGATTTTCCCCTTCCACTCTACCTTCAATAATTTGCCTTTACATTCAGTGACATCCATCACAATAAAAGGTATTTTCCCTATTTGGATTGACTTGCATTTCTATAACCCAGACTCCCTTTTTATATCATTAGTAATGTTCATGGCAATTTTCAGTAGCTTGGGAAGCTGGGTATTAGAGCTGGCACAGAGCTTCAAGTTGTCCTATCAAATCAAATGACTCCTCGTGATGCCTGGTTTCAAGTTTTATCATTAAGTCAAAACCAAAGGTTTTTTCCCTTAATTGAGTCAATACAAAATGAGAGTATTAAATAAGCATCTCTAACTTATTCCTCAGTTCATTAAAATGTTCTTGACTTAATGGCCCTTTTACACACCAAAAGATACAAAATATTCCCTTTACCAGTGTTGAATATTTTCATAATCAAAAGCCCAATTTTATAAACTATAACCCCTAGTAAATATGTAGGGGATCGAGTTATAAGCCATTAACTTTGGTCATGCTTAGATGCTATGGCTTTCTGCTAGCTCAATTTATTTTAACAGAGTCTAGAATGATGTAGTTTTAAAATTCTTATACTTTTTTTATTCTCACTTATATTCTTTTACTATCAGGTCATTTTGCAGATGTGGGAAGGCTATAATCGACTGGACTTGTATTGCTGTTTATATTATTTGTTGCTTTTCTAGGTTACACCAATTTTTCAGGGAACATCTTTCGAAGACGTGTGCTTCTGAGCACCTTGTGAGCCAGTCATTCTGCTGTACGACAGTCCTGTGCTTTCCTGTTACTCACCATTTTGCTCATTCAGGAACCTCTTTAGATATTAATGGCATTTCCGTGATTCTATTTGTTGTATATGTTTTTTCATTTCGTAACTGAAGCACTTGAATATTGTGACATTTTGGGAACATTTAAATATTTGTTTCAAAACCCTACGTCTTTGTTACATTTTTCTATAGTAAATTCTGTATGTTAGAAATGCTGAAAATATTTCTTTTTCATTATTTCAGAAGTTCTCATTTCAATTTATTACTCTTGTAGCTCTTTTTTGGTATTTCCAATATAATTTTAAATAATCAGTTAATTTTTAGGATTCAATCATCTCTACTACTATATTTCATTAAATTATGGATCTGTAAGGCTATTTTTTTTAAATCAATTATAAAGTATGTCTAGGTCCTCTGTGAGTCTTGTTATACCTGGGCTCATACAAGCTGCACACTAGGTAGGCAGTAATGAGAGTGATTTTAATTTCCAAATACAGGAATAAACATTCAAATTAATCGCATCTTTTTAAAGAGTGAGATTAAGAAATGTTAAAAGGCACTCAATTAACAATGTTTCCACTGTTCAAGACATTTTTGGCACCATTTGTCTTTTTCAGGCAGGAAAATGTCAAAACTTGATAATCACATCTCATGTATATGTGTATGAGTGTGCGTCCATATATAGTATTAGCTAATAACATCACTTGTTTCCAAATGCCTTTTGGCTGTTTCAAAACTCAAATATACCCTTAAAGGAAAAAAAATTCACCATCATTGAGAATATTCTGAAGAATGGGCTGAATGGGTCTCACAGAACAGGTTGGAAATGTCTCAGGAATTTGGCAGGGAACTTGGCAGGAGAAGACACAGTGGTAATCTCACTAGGAAGCAATGTGGTTTAGGATGTCCCTTCTAGCATGGCCACCATTAGACTTTTACCCCCAGTAGTACCAACTGGCCATGGAGTCTTGTATCACTTCCTTTAGATGCACAGTCCTTGGTGGGAGTGTTGGTGCAAGTGGAGCTTATGTGCCCTGAACCAGACATTTTCCCACACAAATTCACACAACATGTTTCCCCACAAGTGTCCATTACAAATTTGTTTCCATTAAACGTTCATATTGTAGATGCATCTTTAGATTATTTTAATTAATTAAAATGAGCATGAATTACTTTGTAATAAAAAAGTAGAACACAGAATCATTATAAAAAAGAGAGGTATGTTTTTCTTTCAAGTTTCAGGCAGAGTTAGCACCTGTGCTATGACATGGGCGAGATGAGCAAGAAGGCTGCTGTACCCCCAACCCACTGCTCCGCCCCGCAGGGAGGATAGAGCTTTGACCTTTACAAAATTCCACGTGGTGACGGAACTTGGCTGCAGTGTGAGTTGGTGGAGACATCAGGTGAGAAGGAGAAAGAAATAGTAGTGAAATGTGCACACGTTTCTTTCCCCTGGCCCCAATCATCAGTGGAGCTCCACTCAGAAATTCAGTTTAATCTTTTGTTTGATTTGGAAAAGAGAAAGTACATTAAAAAATCAAAACAAAACAACTCAACAGCAACAAAAAACAAAGCTGGAAAGACAAATGTTCTGCTCTACTTTGTTAACAGAAATACTGTTCCTAAGCTGGGGGTAGGGGGTAGGTGGCCTGGGGTCCCGGCAGCCTCTCTTGGCTGTGTGATCATTGCTTGCTGAGAAAGTCAGTGTGAGCGTAGGGACACTCGAGGAAGCTTTTTCTTCATTTCATTCTCAAAACAGAGGGAAGAATAAGGTAAGGGAAAAATATAGATGAGTAAATACAGCCGCTGTCATTTAGGATAATTGGTGCTGGTGCATCTTTTCATACTATCAAGTCATTTTCTAATTGGCTCTTTTTGAAATAGTGCCCCCCTCCCCCGTTTGCTCATTCGGTTCTATTTTCCTGTTAATGTCTTTCTTTAGGGGAGAGGCAACTCTACCCTGGTGAATAACCCAATGCTCAGGCTAGTGTGTCTTGGTGTTAGGAGCTCATTAAGTGTCTTGTCATTTCCTGCATTAGGTGGGGAAGTGCTGTTGGCGGCCCACATCTGCAATGGAGAACCCGCCTTCTAAGGGAGCCGGAAGCGCCTCTTTGATGCTTGGTCTCCGGCCTAGTCAGAGCCCTTAAGAACTGAATAAACTGCCAACACCTATGGATGTGCAGAGTCCTGTGAGTCTCCTGTTGCTAACTGCTGCACACGACATTTGGAGAGGCTTCTGGAAGTCTTCCTCAGTGGTTCTCAAACTTCAGTGTGCATTAGAAACACCTGGAGGACCTGTGAAACCACTGATGTCAGGGCTCCACTGGGCGGGAGTGATTCAGTGTGAGATGCAGCCTGAGAATTTGCACACCTAACAGGTTCCCAGGTGATGCTGATGCTGACGCTGCTGGTCCTGTGACCTCACCGCCAGAGCCACTGGGATTTTCAGCTGCAACCGATATATTAACACCCGAAGTAAAACGGAGGTAGCAGCGCAGTGAAACATTGACTTAACGTTTGTTAAATATCATCGGGTGCAGAGGAGTTTGGGAACTATTTCAGGTAAGTGTATATAATTCCTGCCACTTGGGATCCTAATATTGACTATAAGACGGCATTTTTGTTTTTCAAGTGATTTTAATAACTCCCATAGAGAATGTAATTTAACAAAAATTCTCCCTTTTGTATAAAATAGTAATCTAATAGTTTCTTGTTCAATCGAAAAATGAAATGTTACTTCACAGAAGCAGCAATTGACTATTTTTCCGGTGTTTTCCCATGTAAAATAATTTGAGAAAATTATTTTAAAATAGAAAAAATGTGGGCTTCAAAAAAACTTTGCAAGTATATTGCAATAACAAAAATGATTTCACTATTGAAATCCGTTTGTGAAAGCAGACTTTGTTTACATTTTGGGTCCTGTCTTCTATAAATGGTTGCTTTTATTAAGATTATGCACTTTAGGACCAGGGGAAGGTTATGAGTAGCTTTTTAGACCATAGCCTGAGTTTAGCTTAGGGAGTTAAGGAACTTTGGGCTGACATCTCAGTCCTGATATATATGCAATTTATCCTCTGATGAAACAATCTTCAGCTTGTTGATTTCTCTACTGTAGATGTGTTATCAATTTCTTTACCTTATGTTCTTTAATTTCTTCACTCTGTTTCTTTGACTTTAATTTGTTATTCTTTTAACTTTGTAAGATAAAAGCTTAGATTAATAATCACCGGAATTTCATCTTTTCTAATGTATGCATGCAAGCCTATAAATTTTCCTCTAAGCACAGCTTTAGTAGCTTCCATGAATTTTTGATGTGTATTACTTTTATTATAAGTCACTGAAATATATTTTAATTTCTATTGGTTTCTTAGTTTGTAAACATTTGGAGGTTATTTAATGTCTTTGAGCATAAGGTTCTTTATTTTTAAAACATAATAGAGTTCTTGGGAGGATGAAATGAGCTAATGTAATCAAAACGTTTAGCACAATGTCTGGCAAGTCAATTTTCAATAAACAATAGCTATTGTTACTATTATTTTTGTATGATCCAGGGGCCCAAATTAGAAAACTTAAATAGCTAACCTTTCTATACAATAGTTTGGATTGGAAAAAAAACTAATTTCTTTCCACAACATATGTGAAACATTCACAATATTTATACTTTACAAATTTACCTTATAGAAATTTTGTGACTGACTGATGGATTTAGCTATTCTGTTTCAGGGCTCACTTTTCTGCTGATGTTATGGTATAGCAAAGGCCATGAGAATGTCTGATTGTAGTTTTTATTTAAGTGACTTTATATCCTACAGTCGAATATATTTCTTTTGAAATAGTAAGATGCATCTAAATTCTGTGTATATGTAATGTAGTAGTATTTTAACAAAACTGAAAAAAAAACCTGATAAATTAATGTCATATTTTAACATTTTCTGGTGTCTTATAATTGAGGAAACATAATTTTTGATGTTGGTGGTGGTTTTGACCTTCCAAATTGATTTTATGACTCACAAGTGAGTCATATTCCATAGCTTGGGAAATGCTGACTTACCTACATGATAATTTATTTGCTGGGGCTGGCAGGAAGCTATACAGGGTTCTGTGAGCCAGGAAGGTGAACAAATGGTTATTAGGCGTATATTTAACTACGAGTCACAATGTTGTAAAGCAGCTTATCTTTGGCCTCTCTGCTTTCCTTCTGGTAACTCTCTCTTACCACCTGCTTCTATTCTATGCCTCCTGCTATTATCAAGTGCCCAATATGGACATTATTTGGTAATTATAGTTTTAACTCAAAGGGTCATGGTATGCTTACCTGGGTGAGCAAGTCAAATGGTTCTGAGTAGTTTTGAACTCTTTTCTTCAGGACTGTCTCAGGTGCAGTCTTCCTGAAGCCAGGAAGATATTACACATAGGTGAGGACAGGAATCTATTCCAGTACTGCCAACTACAAGCAAGGACTTTGCCTGGCTGGTGCAACTTCACTCACTTAAACATTTTGGGGAAGACGTTTGGTACAGTAACCTGTTTCCCAAGGTTTTTAAACCAAGTTTTCCCAAAATGTTTAATTGCCATTTGGAAAAATATTTTACCCAGCTGATTCTGCATCAAGGGTTGCGCCACGTGGGAAGATAGAAAATGAAAGGAAATTTCATTTTCCTTTCTCGATTTCCTTGGCCAGCCTCTCCCCCAAAAGGACTCTACCCTACATGACCATATTAAGAGAAGCTGCTTTCTTTTCAATGTGAAAAGTTGAAATAAGTGGAGCCATTTTAAAATACAGCTAGGGCAGCCATTCTGTAGGAACTGCCTTGCATGTCTTATTTCTGAAAGCTTTGGGATGGTTGGCTGGGCCATATAACCTTTGGACCGGGTCAAATTAACATTGTATTTCAAACAGCTGTTTACAAAGCTAACAGGAAAGCAGACATTCTGACTATGGGACTGAAAATTAAAGACGTTCTTTAGAATCAGCCCCACCATGTGTAGCTAATGAATAACTTAGCTTATTTACACCTGTGGAAGTCCCTTCTATTCATGTAAATGTTTCCATTCACTTTCTCATAAAAACTCCTTGCCTTCACTCCCCAAGCAGAACAGCATTTGGGTTTCTGCTGGAATCACTGCTTTCCTAATAGTTATTCTTCTTTTTAAAAAATCTCAAATGCTCTGTCACTCTGACCTTTCAATTTTAGGTTAAAATCACTCTCAGGGACAAGGATTAAATTGCAAAAACCCCTGGCAGTTCCTCAAAAACTTAAAATTATCCTATGAACCAGCAATTCTATTCCTAGTTATATACTCAAATGAATTGAAAATAGGTGTTCAATAAAAACTTATACATGAATGTGAAATTATGATTTATAATAAGAAATGCATATTTGGTCTTCAGCCCTGTTTGTGGCACAGAGCTCCTAAGTGATGAGAGCAATAAAGGTGTTACACTAATGAGGTGACTATTGGAAAGCACCTAGGGACGGGAGCTGGTTGTCAGGAGACCCAACCATGTGATTAGAGAGTTGGAACCTTCAGTACCACGTCCTGGGCCTCCAGGGAGGGCAGAGAAGGGCTGGAGGTCGAATCAATCACAAGTAGCCAATGATTTAATCAATCATGCTTATGTAATGAAACCATTAAAAACCCAAAAGGAGGAGATCAGAGAGCTTCCAGGTGGTACACACATGGAGATTTTGGGAGAGTGGCTTGCAGGGAGAGGGCATAAAAGCTCCATGTCCTATCCCCTTATCTTGCCGTAACATCTGGCTCTTCCTGAATTTATATCCTTTTATAATAAACCGGTGATCTAGTAAGTAAAATGTTTCGCTGAGTTCTGTGAGCAGCTGTAAGCAATTTAACCCAAGGAGGGGGTTTTTGGAACGTCCAATCTGTAGTCAGTTGGTCAGAAGGACAGGTGGAATCTGAAGTGCGGGTAGCAGTGTTACAGGACTGAACCTTTACCCTGTGGAATCTGACGCTGTCTCCGAGATAGTGTCAGAATTGAGTTCAATTGTGGTGTTCCCACCTGGTGTTGGAGAATTGTTTGGTGGTGTGGGGAAAAGAAAAACCCACACATTGGAATTGGGTGCAAAATCCTTACAAATGTCTATTACAGCGTAATTCACAGTATCCAAAAGTTGGAAACAACTCAAATGTCTGATGAACAGATAAAACAAATGTAGTCTATGCATACGATGGAATATTATTCAGCCATAAAAAGAATGAAGACACATGCAGTCACATGGACGAACCTTGCTAAGAAGCCAAACACAAAAGGTCACATACCGTATCGTTTCATTTATATGAAATATCCCAAATGGGTAAATCTATAGAGACAGAAAACAGATTAATGGTTGCTATGGGCTGGGAGGAGGGGAGAATGGGAAGTGATTGCTTAATGAGTGCAGTTTTCTTTTGGGGTAATGAAAATGTTGTGGGGACAGAGTCCCAGAGAGCTGTTTCCAGGCTCTTGGCCTCATGTGGAAAGGTGCTGGCTCGGGTAGTAGATGGCCATCAGCTGTGGCTAATTGACCCCCAGCTTTACCAGTTAGCGCCTGATATAACTGCCGGGGCTGCACTGGTTGGAGTCAGTCGAGTCAGTTGAGTGAGTCAGTCGGTTGTCAGGCAAAAAAGCAGAGAGCAGGTTGCAGGTCGTGTGACTCCAACCTCCAGTGAGACTATAGTGGTATCACTCCCCTACCTATGGCTCCGTGGGTGCTCCTTTTTGGCCTCACCATATCCTGCGTTCTTATGTGGGGAGCGGGAGCTGAGACCCCGCAGGCCGCATCACATGACAAATGTTTTAGAACTAGATATGTTGTCAAACAGAATGAATTCGTCCACTGGTACTAGCAGATCCGAAACACTGAACACCGAGAATTGCAATGGAGAAAGAGTGACTATTTTATTATGAATGGTGCCACCCAGGAGAAAGAGATGCTAATGCTCAAAAGCCCAAACTCCCCATTGGCATGTAGGTAACAGATTCTATAGGGCAAAATCATAAGACACCATGGATTAGGGAGTCAGGGTCATGCTGGGATCTGATTGGTCGGAGGTGAGGTAAGGGTAATAAATCATTTCTGCAGGTCTTGAGGACAGTTCTGAGGTCTGTTCTGGTCTCTCTCTCTCTCTCTCTGGTCTCATGGGAAAGTAGCCAGGGGGTTGTTCCACCTTAGGGCTCAGGAGCTGAAAAATCGCTTAGGTCAAGATGCTATCTTTAGCCTGCGAGAGGTCTGCACCCTGTGGTCATTAGGCAGGTCTGGCTACTGTCCTCTGCTGCCTCAGGGATTGCTGATTGTGGGGGAAAGGCTAGGTCTCTGAGAGGCACGTGTGTGTGTATGTCTGTATGTATATATAGAGAGATGATTCTAGAGCTAAGATCTAAAGCTCAATTTAATCAAAGTCATGAGGACCCTCAGTTTCAGATAGAGAGATGTTTGCATAACACTGAATGTACTAAAAGTGACTGAACTGTAGATATTAAAATGGTTAATTTTAGGTTATGTGAATTTTACCTCAATTGAAAAATGAAACAAACCAAAGTAAACAAAATAGTACTGAAGAATCTGCACATAAAGATGCCTTTGACCACAAATGCAGTCTTCCGCATTTACTACCAGGAAAACAAAAACAAAACCAAAACCTTGGGAAAGGTAAATAATAGGTGAGAGAATAATTTCCCTGAACCTACTGAAGCTTTGGTTAGAAGATCTCTCATTTGCATGGTCCCATTTTAAGTTCATTTTCAGAGCCCTTGCAAATGTCTTGAAACTAAGGTATTTCATCTATAAAACCTACTAGAGTTGTGAGGCTTAATTGAGTTGATATAACCAAGTCTTGGTTTTTGTAAAATTTATAAAAGCAATATATTCTAACTTCAGTTAAGACTGCTCTTTCTATTCTGACTTCTAGGACATATTTCCCTGTGGGTTATGGTGGTGAAGTGGCTGCAGGCATTTTTGGAATCCAGTTGATGGGAGGTTGAATTGCACTTACACTTACTTTGGGTTAGGTGTGAGACATCTGTTACATTTATAAGACTTAGATACTGTGATCGGCTGTATAATGGCTCACACTGCTGTTCAGGTCCTAAAACCTGGAACCTGTGGCAAAGGAGACTGCAGATAAGATTAAATCAAGAATCTTGTGATGGGGAGATTGTCCTGAATTATCTGGGCAGCCCTTAAAAGTATCAGAAGTACCCTCATAAGACGGAGGCAGAGGGAGATTTGACACAAAAAGAGGGCAAAGTGCTGAATATATTGCTGAAGCCAAATGCTGCACTGCTGCCTTTGAAGATGAAGCAAGGTCCCACAAGCCAAGGAATGCTGGCAGAGGCAAAGACACAGTTACTGCTCTGTAGCCTTCAGAAGGAGTATGGCCCTGTCGACACCTTGATTTCAGCCCGGTGAAATGCACTGCACATTCCTGATATCCAGAACTGTAGGAGAATAAACGTGTGTTGTTTTAAGCCACCAAATGTGTAGTAATTTGTTACAGCAGCCATGGGGAACTAATACAGAGAGAGAGCTCAATTATTGCTGGCTATACTGGTGTTGGAATGGCTTCACGTAATTCTGCTCACTGTGTCAGTCCACCTAGCAGAGCAGAAACATGAAAGGATACAACCAGAGTTTTATCAAGATAGGAATGCGTCTTGCCCTAGGAGCATATATGCTGTGTAGCAAGGCTTGCAATGTAAAGAACCGGAAGTTAGTCTGGGAAAACTATTTCAATTTCTAGACTTGTGAAATTATTTTCATTGATTTCTAGTCAAAATGGAAATTCTCTCCTGTCAGCAATATATTCAATAATGCCCCATGTCAATTACAAATACACCATACCATTTTTTTTCTTTTTTGGTTGGAAATGTACAAAATAGAATTTACCAGAATTTCCACGTAAGACCCAAACCAGTTGCCACACTACAAGCAGTGTGTGAAGTCATGTTGTTTTATGTTTCCCAGTGGATTGTATTGTTTTTCAGCTGCACTTTGTCCTGCTAAAATCCTGTGTTTCCAGATGAAATGGCACACCTATTGCCAGCAATGCAGTAAAACAGCTAGAAGAAGGAAGTGTTCAAGTGACCAAACTCATAACATTCACTAATATATCAGTGTATGCAGCATAAAAGTTGTTACAAGAATAAGTAATATGAGTAATTGTGTAACTCAGTACAATGTGGCAGCGCTTTAAAACTATATTTGAATTGCTCTTCAGCTGGAGTTGGCAACCTATGGCCTGGGGACCAAATCCAGCTTGCTGTCTTATTTGTAAATAAGTTTTATGGAATGCAGTCATGCCCACTTATTTACATATCGTCCACAGCTATTTTAATGTTCTAAAAGCAGAGTTCTGTAGTTGAGACAGACTATAAGGCCCCCAGTGCCAAAAGTATTTACTGTCTGACTCTTAACTAACAGTATTTACCAACTCCTGCCCTTGGGTATGCCTTGATTTCAGATCAATTAGGTTGTATAAGTTATGACATATATTATGTAATTTATTAAAGAATTATTCACTATACAAAAATATAAATATGAAAGAAGTATCCCTAGGGGAAACCAAAAATTGAAAGAAAGAAGGCTAGCAGAAGCTTCAACCTATCAAAAACTCTCTTACTGTGTCACAAGGTAAACTAAAAGCTCTAATGCTCAAAATCATGAAGATAAGGGAAAAACTCAAGATAACCAAAATCATAGTTAATAATAATGAAAAAGACATAAAGATGTTTCTGAGAACCAGGACCTTCTCAAACAGGAAGTGAAAAAGCAGAAGGAAGATGAAAATGACAGTAAAGAAAAACTCAATTTGTACAGTCAACAGAAGGGCATGAAGGTCAGAATGGCCGAAGCATGACTAGGACATTGATTTAGATAAATAGCCATCTTTTGTTTGACTTATTATTTGAGCAATATTTCATTCAACAAAGTTTAATGATTTTTTTTTTCAGAATCACGACCTCATAATATTTACTGAGAACCAAACAGAACATAGAATGGACAAAAGAGAAGCTCTTAAATAGATATTTTGAGGAAAAAACCCCCAAAAAACCATTGTCACATGAAAAGGCAACCAAATTATTGGGATAAAAGTATTCTGGAAATGGGTTAGGCAGCTAATTAATACAAATATTTTTTTTCCTAGAGTTTTGTAACCTGATCATCACCTTTTAAAAGTTTATAATTTGTTGTAATTTCTTTTTTCATTTTAAATACATATTTACTTTGTATCTATAGCTGTACCTAATAGTGTATAGTATTCTGTATCAGATATTCTATATGTATATTTATATTCACTTTAAGTACATATTTATATTTTATAATTTTATTCATTTTATATTTCATATTCTTAAAAACTAAGTTTCTAGTTTTCTTTGTATTTTGTGGGTAGAAGATTCTCATTCACTGAATAGCTGACCATTTTACATACCTAGTAAATTAAATGGGGTGAAATTTGAGGCAATAAAATTAAATTTTAAAAATCCTTGAGCAACATCTAACTTATAATTCATTCAAGTAAATAGAAATTGCTTAAGGAGTTTTCAAAGCCTTGATGAAATATCATCAGCATGATACAAATGTGAGATTAGCTAATGTAAGTAGCAATTGGAATTAGATTTAACTTGTACATGTGGAGTTAGATGCAAAGCGCTTATGAGGCCTCATTGCATGCAAAAAGAAATATGAGAAAAAAAGGAATTGCATTTTCTGTATTTTTCCTGAGGTGCATTGCTTTGCAAGATCCTCAGGGAGCAAAAGAATAGATGAATAACGTGAAAGGAAACTATACAGAGGATTTAATTATTTCAAAATTGCCCAGTTTTTGTTTTTGTTTCTTTTCAACCAGGAATAACTACTGAAGCCTTTATTTTTATTTTTATTATTTTTAAAAGGACTGGTTAGTTTTCCTAGGGAAAATGACAATAAATATAGCAAATAACTATAATAAATAATTTTGTAATCTCATTCAAAGGTCTTCATTGTGAAGAGTCAGGTTATATTTCAGTTCCCATCTAGCGTCTGATTTGTCGTTTGATGGGTCACCTAAAGACTGTGTAGCATTGGTCGCCTCGGAGAGACTGTGCTTCCAGGCAAATGGGATGGTCACCTAGGCCATCACACTTCAGTGTTCACCCTCTAAAATTTACTTCCGTTTGCAAAATTTGCTTAGATCTCACCCACATCTACCTTTGCCCCCTCTCATTCGTAAAAGAATATGAATATCTGTAAAACAGAATTTCAGACCCACAGAAGTTAGAGATACAGAGATCTTCAGAGACCATCTCTTTGTCAGCACCCTCATGTGACAGACAGTTGAGAAGGGAGGTCCAGAGAGGTGAAGGCTCCTTTGGAAGCTATAGTTTCCGTTGTTAACGGTGGAACCGGAGGGACACTTGTGGCATTTCCCATCGCACTTTCCTGCTTATTATCTCTTATGAGCTGGTCTTTAATATTGCTTTAGAATCATTACACTTTAAATCACACTGACAAAGCATACCCTTCAGGCAGTCTTAGGAAACAGCCTATTATAAAACATCTGAGAAAAGTCATCCGCTATTCTCTCCGATGTTTCTCCAAACAATTTTTATTAGAGGCAAACAAAATGAAACCAAGAAATAGCCAGATGAACTTTTAAAAATAAAGATTTCGTGATTTAATGGGTTTAATTCTTAATTTTAGTTTAGCCTCATTTTGACACATTTCATGAATTATAGTGGCAGAATTAAAGTCACTTTTAAAAGACAAATTTTGAAAACAGCTTGTATAGTTCATTGTTTTTAGTATATTCACGGAGTTGTGCAGACATCACCACAATCTAATTTTAGAACATTCTTATCACTACCCCTCCCCCCAAAATCTCATATCCATTAGAAGTCATTCTCCATTCCTGCCCTTTCCCCTTCCCCCACTAATGAACTTTCTGTTTGTATAGATTTGTCTATTCTAGACATTTCAAACAAATGGAATCATGCCATATGTGGTCTGTTATGACTGGCTCTGGTTTCTTTCACTTAGCATAACACTTTCAAGATTCATCCGTTATAGCATATATAAATACATCATTCCCTTTTATGGCTAAATAATATTCCATTCTATGCATATATTATGTTTTATTCATCAGTGGAACATTGGGATGGTTTCCATTTTTTGGCTATTATGAATAATGCTGCTATGAACATCTGTGAATAAGTTTTTGTGTGGCTTTGATTAGCATTTCCCTAATAACTAGTAATCTTTCATCCTGTTGGCCACCTCCATGTCTTCCTTGGAAAGTGTCTATTCAGGTCTTCTGCCCATTTTTTAATCAAATTGTTTTTTTTTGTTGTTGTTGTTGTTGATGATTTGTGTGAGTTCTTTATTTACCCCTTAACAGAGAGATCATTTGCAAATATCTTCTTCCATTTGGCTAATTGCCTTTTTGTTTTATTGATGGTTTCTTTTGAGAGTTTTGAAGAAACTTTTAAGTTTGATGTAGCCCCATTCGTTTATTTTTGCTTTTACTTTTCTTGCCTTTGGGGTCAAGTTCACAAAAACCCTCTGAGACCAAGGTCCATAAGTTTAGTGCTTATGTTTTCTTCTATGTGTTTTATTTAAATTAAAGTTTATTGCGGTGACAATTATTAGTAAAGTTACATAGGTTTTAGGTGTACAATTCTGTAATACGTCATCTATATATCACATTATGTGTTCACCACCCAGTCAGTTCTCAGTCTATTGTGTCTGGTATAAGTATTGCTACTTCAGCTTTTTTAAATTTTTTTATTCTATTTCCATTATCGTGAAATATTTTTTTCCATTCCTTTACTTTCAGTCTCTGTGTGTATCTCTCTCTTTTATAAATTTTTTTATTGGGGAATATTGGGGAACTGTGTTTCTCCAGGGCCCATCAGCTCCAAGTCAAGTCGTTGTCCTTCAATCTAGTTGTGGAGGGCATAGCTCAGCTTCAAGTCCAGTTGCTGTTTTCAATCTAGTTGCCCGGGGCACAGCCCACCATCCCGTAGTGGGAATTGAACCGACAACCTTGTGGTTGAGAGCTCGTGCTCTAACCAACTGAGCCATCCGGCCGCCACCTCTGCGTGTCTTTCAATCTGAAGTGAGTCTTTTGTAGGCAACATATGTCAGGGTTTTGTTTTGTTATCCATTCAGCCACTCTATGTTTTTGAATTGAAGCATTTAATCCATTTACATTGAAAGTAACTGTTGATAGATATGCAACTATTGCCATTATATATATATATATATATATATATATATATATATATATATATATATATATATATATATAATAAATATCTGTCCATGTTTATATAGGTTTATTTCTGGTTTTGCAGTTCTATCCCATTGGTCTGTGTGTCTGTTTTTCTGCCAATATCATACTGTTTTGATTACTATTGCCCTGTAGTACAAGATAAAGTCAGGGAGTGTGATACCTTCAGCATTGTTCTGTTTTCTTAGGGTTGCTTTGGCTATTCGGGGTCTTTTGTGGTTCCATACAAATCTGATGAGTTTTTGTTTTATTTCTTTAAAAAATGCCATTGGGATTTTGATGGGGATTGCATTAAATCTGTATGTTGCTTTGGGTAATATGGCCATTTTAACTATGTTGATTCTTCCAATCCATGAGCATGGATTTCCATTTCTTTCCATTTCTTTGTGTCTTCAATTTCTTTTAAAAATGTCCTATAGTTTTCAGCATATAGGACTTTCACATTCCTGGTTAAATTTATTCCTAGGTATTTTCTTTTTTTTGAAATTGCAAAAGGAATTTTTTTTTTTTAATTTCTTTTTCTGAGATTTCATTGTTAGTATATAGGAATGCAATGGACTTTTTGTATGTTGATTTTGTAGCTGGCAACTTTACTGTATTCGTTGATTGTTTCTAATAGCTTTTGGGTGGAGTCTTTAGGGTTTTCTCTATATAGCATCATGTCATCTGCAAAGAGTGACAATTTAACCTCTTTATTCCCAATTTGGATGCCTTTTATTTTTTTGTCTTGCCTGGCGAGGACTTCCAACACTATGTTGAAAAGCAGAGGTGGTAGGGGACAGCCCTGTTGTGTTCCTGAACGTAGAGCAAAGGGCTTCAGTTTTTCACCATTAATTCTGATATTAGCTGAGGGTTTGTCTTATATGGCCTTTATTGTGTTAAGGTGTTTTCCTTCTATATCTATTTTATTAAGTGTTTAATCATAAATGGATGCTTTATCTTGTCAAATGCTTTTTCTGCATCAATTGATATAATCATATGATTTTTGTCCTTTATTTTGTTTATGTGATGTATCACATTGATGGATTTGTGTATGTTGAACCATCCTTGTCCATCTGGGATGAACCCCATCCCATTTTTTGTTGCAACTCAAGCAAGGTGTTTAGCTGCCGGACTTAGAGTGTCTTTCATATTAAATCCTGTTTCAGATCCCCATTACATCTTTGGTGCCCTTTATGGTAAATGTGTCCATCTGGTAGTCTTTGGTCATAAATTGCTGCCTCTTGGCTTCCGTTCCTCTGGAATCCCACCATCCTATTGAAATCAGGGGTCTCATTTCAATGGAAGCTTCTTTCATGGTCATACTTTGCCTACAAAGTGATCAACCTCAGAGCTTTTCAAGGATACAAGTGCTTCACCCAATTATGATGTATCAGTACCTTAATGAAGGGAGTATATTCTGGGCCTTCTTGGGGAATATAATTGGGAGTTGAGTATGCAGGTCACACATAATAAATCTTCTCCAACACTCTTATCTCCCTAAGCTTTTGTATTCCCTGATATCTCAACCTCATTAAATGTGGACTGCTGTTGAGACCAAGTTTCAGTCAACCAGACACAAATTGTTAGAGCCACTTCTTGTTGCACAAGCTAATACATTAAATTCAGAATTTTTGGTAAAGATACCCATATCAATGAATTTGGCCCAAATGAATATTGTATTCCATCCTTGTTCTATCACCCTTAGAATCAATCTACTTCCACACAATTCTCCAGGTTTATGCGAATGTATTTATCAAAATCTTGCAATTCTTTTGGAGAGCAATGTGACTTATTTCCTTCTATGTGATAGGGTGTGTCTGACTCCCTGGAGCATGCTGGGAATTAGCCCTAGTTATGGGGCTACAAGAGGTAGTTGTAGTAGGTGTAATTATGAGTCTTGAGAATGATCATCACCTTTTCAGTCATCTTGCCCAGGTGATGTTATCATAGGCTTTTCAAGCAAAGAAAGGCTAGTGTCCTCAGACAAGAGGACAAGCTACTTCCACGGGTGAGGAAGACTCAGGGTAACTTGGGGCTCTAGGATTGTCAATTTCATTTCCATACAGTCGATGTCTTTATTCTACACTTTTCGGGCTCCATTCTTTCCAAATCAGTACCCTCATTTTCACATGAGAAACTTGGTGAAATTGTGAATTCAACTGATGTTGAAATTCAACAACCTACACTGTTAATTTTGTGTTTGAATTTTAGCAATATTAGCCCAGGCTACAATAAGAGAAAGCAAATGTCTTTGGACTTTCTCATGCCATAGGGTTAAATAATACTTATTTTGGTCTTATGTTATGATGTCATTGTTAGAATATTTTCTGAGGACCACAGGATCCATTAAACAAATGAAACAAAACTATATTCAGTTCTATCCCTAACCTGCTCTGTTTAGATTCTTATGTCTTAGTGTTTTTATCTGCAATATAACAAACTTTTCCTTCTGACCTGCAAGTACTGGGCATTGTGATTGCAGAAACGTCTGTGAATTTTAAGCTTCCTCACTCTGCACTGGTTTCACAATGCAATAAAAATAGATAAGCCCAATGAAATAAAAACCACAAGTGTCTCTGCTTAGTTGAAAAACATACTCTAAAGATTAAATATTACCTTCCCTGTGGGTGTGAATCTCAGTCCACAAATATTGGTGTCTTTCCTGTAATTCATTATAATTTCTATTCTCAACCCCCATTCTGCTAGTGGTGGAAACAATCTGTCAGGCCTGGTGTCACATTTTCTCTCATTTCTCACTTGGAGTCTGGGGTTTAGGGAATGCTGTTAAAGTTGAAGATGACTCATCTGGTCCTATGCAGTTGGTTGTGACTTTTCCCGTGTGGTCCTGGGTCCGTGGGCCTCATGGGTTGTCGAG
Source organism: Rhinolophus sinicus (assembly GCF_036562045.2). Classification (NCBI taxonomy): domain Eukaryota; kingdom Metazoa; phylum Chordata; class Mammalia; order Chiroptera; family Rhinolophidae; genus Rhinolophus; species Rhinolophus sinicus. Next base: position 161,302,960 of record NC_133753.1, read on the forward strand.
TCGTTCCTGGTGCCTGTCTACATGGCATGTTCACTTTTGGAGGCTCATCCCACTTCGTTCATGCAGTACTTTGGGGTGCTTTGTCATTATAGTTTCCTGCTTCTCTGACATGCCGGGGGATCCAGAATCCCTGCATGGGTGCTGGATGCAGCCCCTCTCTTTCTGGAGACTTGTCGCCCAGGAATCTCTTTTTAGGACACCCCCCTCCAGTGGCTGCTCTCTAGTCTAGGCAAACCTGTTTTTCTTCTGAGGTGGTGGTAAGGTGAGGTGGGAAATTATTTTCCTTTTTGTTTGTCTCAGACACTTTATAAAGACCTCAGTTTATTTTCTTAGCCTTAAGGCTTTAGTTTTCACACCCGCCTCAGAAATCAATGCCAAGAAATTCCATAGGCCTTATCTGTTGTCTGCCTCAGTTTACATCTTTCCTAATGCAATGACAAAGAGCTAACATTCTGCTTATAAAGGGGGAGTATAGTAAACAATGATCAAAATATAATATCTCACAACTGTTTTTCTACCTTTTAGTAAATATTGATATTTCCTAAAAATAGCTGCTATTTGAAAGTTTACCAAGTAATTAAATTCTAGCAATTATAAATTATATATTTATATATAATATATTATGAATGTCATTATCTGTGGCATAAATATACATTGTAATCAATTCCCTTTAAGCATTTTCTCTTGAACTTTCAAAATTTGAATTGGATTCAGAGCAGAGAAGAACCACATCTCTTAAAAGTGTCAGACATGCCAGATTTCTTTCTCGACTCCCACGGAAAAAGTAAACACAACATAAAACACCTGACACATTTGAGACATTAGCGATGAGCTTTATGTGATTTATGCTAAAAAATTCCTGAGTTATATAAACTTGTAAACTACAAATGAGTTATTGTCATTTGGAGATGGGAACAGAGCAATTGGCAGATTAAGGAATTTACACACAAAGGTGAAAGGCTTTTTTTTTTTAACATTTGGATGATTTTATTTTTAGCATAAGCTTTTGTTCTTCTATAAGAAGTGTCTCTCTGGATTCAAACCACAAATGTCAATGAATGTTATTTTCATTGTGTAATCATTTAAAAGTCACCTACAAATTGAAATTTGATATAATGCACTGAAAGTTTATGATCATTTTCCACTGTTCCCATGTTCTTGTCATTCATTTCAAGTGTTTGGTACAGGTGATTTTAAGATGAAGTATTCCATGAAAACAACGTTCATGCTGGGATCATAAAATTACAGTCTTTAAAAAAAATCTATTTTTAACTTTTGTCTTCAAGAGCTACTTTCTTCTTGCTGTTCTGACCAGTGACCTTTTTCCGTTTATCCTTCGCTTTTTCTAAGAAACATTTTGGAGTTGTACTAATGCTCTCCCTTTCCAATGGTTTCTTAATCATCTTTTTCTTTTGTTTGCTTAGAAGTTTCTGGAAACCTTTTATGTATTCTGGTACAGGACATCCGGCCTGTTGTATAACATTGGCAATGCTTCTTAATAATGGTTTATCATCTTCAGTGAAAAATGTAACAGCTTTTCCTTTATGCCCTGCTCTTCCAGTTCGACCTATCCTGTGGATATATTCCCCTGAGCTGGTTGGAAAGTCATAATTAATTACCAAGTTCACACCTTTAAAATCAATTCCTCTGGCTAGCAAAGCTGTACAAATAAGGACCCAGATTTTTCCTGCTCTGAAGCTGTGGACTGTACTATCTCTCTGTTGCTGTGTTCTCTGTTGCATGAATAACATCCACATTAATACCTTCATATATGAGCTCATGAAAAAGTTCTTTAGCCCTTTCAATGGACTGAACAAAAACAAGAACAGGTGGATTGAAACCCTTTTTAATAAGTTCTCTCATTGCTAGAAGTTTTCCAGTCTCAGACCCAACAAAGAGAAGCTCTTGTTCTACAGTCTCTACTGCAGAATTCCTTGCTCCAATGGATACGGTGATGACATTGTCCAGGTTAAGTTTGCACCACTGCTCGACGTCATATGCAAAAGTTGCACTGAACATTGCTCTTCTGACCTTGAGGGATGTGCAGGCCAGGAAAATGGAAGCCAGCTGGTCCCTGAACCCAGTTTTGCCATCTTCAAACAGTTTATCTGATTCATCTACTATCAGCCATTCAACTTGTTAAGTCTATTCCTGGAGGATCCTGTTTTAATAAATAGATTAGTCGATTTGGAGTAGTCACAAGAGTATCAAACTTCTTAGATGATTTTGGTCCAAATTTCTTGGCTGCAACTGCTGCTTTGTGGGTCATGTGTATCCTGAATCCTGTTCCCTCAGATATTTTTACTAACTCTCGGTGAATCTGGTTGGCGAGTTCTCGTGTTGGTGATATAATCAGGGCTCTAAAGCCTTTGTTTGTGGGCTGTTTCAGGTGCATTAATATGGGAATGCTAAAAGCCAAAGTCTTTCCAGATCCAGTAGGAGCAGAAGCCAGAAGTTCTCGACCATGCAGCACAGCTGGCATGGCTTGCACTTGGATTGGCGTAGGTATCTGGAAGCCTGAATCTAGAATGTTCTGAAGCAGTAGAGGATTGATTTTATATTCCTGTTCAAGTTGCTGAAATGTAGCAGTTGGGTCAGGAAGATCAGTTCCTTGAACGTGAATTTTGTGTTTATTCCGGAAGAAGTTTATCTTTTCTGAGATGCTCCAACTTTCCTGAAGTTAGTTTATTTTCTCTTTTAACTTTTTTATCTTCAATTTTTGCTTCCACAGATGATATCCACTGTATAGTAGAACCTTCTTCTTCTGAAGTAATTTCTGAACTCATCTTCTTTCTCTTTTTCTTGATCTGCTCCCTCTTCGTTTCAGTCAGGCTTTCTTCTTTGTTCTCTTCATCTTGGAGCTCTTGATGAGTTCTTGGTCCTCCACACTCACCTGGGACACACTTCTTGTTTCCAAAAAAGTCCAGTCCCTGCAGCACCTTTGGAGAATCAAAGTCATATTTCCTTTTTCCTACCTGGAATCAGGCTGCGTCCATCGAGAAGCGCCTCACGCGCCAAGCCGGCGAAAGAGATCGTGTGCATCCATCTTTACCCAGAAAGCTCTGCCGTGAAAGGCTTTTTGAAACAACCAGTTACCTTTCAAGTCTAAGTTCCTGGGTAATTTATCTGAAAAATCTTTAAATATCATGCAGGAAGACTTTTAGAATATTCAAAATTATTTTCTTTTCTCCAATCGATCTGATTTGATTATGTTGAATTGGAGAACAGACAGGTCAAGAATGTAACACATCCTAAAACAGGAAGAAATGAAGTTAGTTTATTGTGAACATGGCCTTTTGCATTTAAAAAAAGATGATAGTTTATGTTACTTTGAGAATTGTGGAGTGGGAGAAGAGGACCAGACTTTTATACTTCTCAAATAGAATTTTCTTGGTCCCCACACTCCCTCATTACTTGCTCCCAATTTTTTAAAAAGAAAAAATACCCAAAAAGCCTTGCTTCCTTTTCTTCTGGAATATGTTTATAGTTGTATTTACCAAATCTTTAAGCACGAATGTGATAAACAGGACAAATAACTTATTCTGTGGTGGAATAAAATGTTTGAGAAAATAACTATTTTCTCTTTTTTTTTCCCTGTCCTCCTTCTCTGTCCCTACTAATTGAAGGTAGCTAGAGGGTTTTGTGTGGAAATCTGTGTTTCACTTTCTCCAGGAGAGAGTTGAGCTCCTGGAGCTGTTGCAATGGATTGATGCTGAGGGAAGACTAGAAATTTCAAGGGTAGAGGTTGAACCACACAGGATGTTGGAATGCTGAGGGCCCTCGGTGGTGGAGCCCACTGACTGAATAGGAGACACTGGCTTTTAGAGGCAGGAAAACGATTCCAGTGGTAGGGTGGATAACAGAGTTGACCACCATGGAATGAGACACGTGGGTTGGATAATCAACTCCAAGGTTCTACAACCAAGACAGATAGGACCAGGCCTTTCCCCAAATGGGTTGTAAAAGTTCCAGTATTATTATGAGTATGTTGGTAGGTGAGGTACATGGTGGTTGAAAATGACTGAGATTGGAGAGTCTCTCAATATTAATAGGAAAGGGCCCATCTAGTAAGAATTAGATTTGGGAAAGTAAAGAAACGTGACATTTCATGGACCTGGGGTTTATGGAATCTATCCGTACCCATTACATTTGTTTTCAAAACATACATAGTAGTTTCTGCCTTCTTTCTTTATCTATTTTACACACATAACCAAGGCAAGATGATTTCAGGTTCCCTTTTGGGCCAGGAGATTAAGCTCTATAAAGAGGTGAGAAAAGTCAACAATTTAATATAGGAAATGTTTACTAACTACTCTGTTTGTCAGGTAGGTACTACCTGCTAGGTACTATGAGTAGGAGGGGAAAATGTGATAGCTGCCCTTGAGAAAGCAGGACCAATCCAAAGAACTTATAAATTAAGTCTATAATATATTAATGACATCAATAAAATGTCTGTGTGAAGGATGTGGCCAGGGCTGGGGCTGGGAGATCCACCTTAAAAAGCGGTGCAAAATAGCTGGTCTTCAGTCATGTTTCATGGAGAGAAACGGACATGTTTAGGCCCAAGGAACTGCAAGGGAGTGGATAGAAATCTTATTTCTGTTCATCCACAATGTCAGTTTCTCCATTATAAGACACAGTCATGTAAAAAGCAGCTTAGTAGACAAGGAATCAGCAAGATTGTTTACTATGAAAATCTGGAGACTTCGATACAGATGAGGCTCCTATTCTGACGCTCATCTTCTGAGGCTCATTCATTCTGAAAGAAATGAATGTCCACCTTTCCCAGGCAGATGGTAGGAAGCAATCATCTGATTACCTTCAATGGGGAAAAATACATTTAACAACCCACACTGTTCAACAACGCACACTGCTTTTCAAGCCACTATGTCAAACCTTTTTTCCTCTCCTTTAGATGTAAGTGTAAAGTCCTGAAAATCCCAGAGACATTTTTCTGAAAGTATTGTTAATGAATGCACTGCTTTTGAAAAAACTCCTGGCAAGAACGCTGATAATCAGAGAGACCTAATGAACCAGATGTAAAACAGAGAAGACAGTGTTTAAGAATTATCTGTAAATGTCCGTCTGACACCAAGAGACCAAGAGCAGACTAGCCTTGGAGGCTCTGTGCAGTGCAGTCCCCAGCAGAAGATTGAAAGCCTAGCGCCAGGAGCCTATAAGAGGATGAATGCGGGAAGGAGCCCTGCCCTGCTGATGGGAGAGCCTGGTCTGGTGCTTCACTGACCACTGTGGGCCCCGGGGCAAACCACTTACCTCTCCGAGCCTTCATTCTCATTAAAACTTAGGATATTGGATTAGGCCCTTCTGCAAGTCCTAGTATTGGGAGTAGGTTCCAAGGGAAGCAGGTTGAGAAATGGAGACACCAAGTGAATTCAGGTCTTTGAAGGAGGTTTGTTGATGATTTGTTATTACATCGGGTGAATTGAGAAGGAGAATTTATGACCAGAGAACAGCCTTCTTTGAGATCTGAGTGTAATTGCTTCTGAGGCCATGGAGAGTCAAAGTCATTTCAATTTATTCATTCAGGGAAGCAGCTTCCTAGAAAGTTTACACTTTCTCCAAAGGGAGTCAATTTCTCTTGTTTGAATGTCTCTTCTTTCTAATACAATGCATTCTGGGGTACAATGCCAAGCAACCTAATGAAAATTCCTTCCCCGATGAACTCTCGTTTTTCATAGATTGAGGTGACAGAGCAAGTGCTGGTTGGCTGTATTTGGTGCTGGGCTTGATCTCCCAAGGAGAGAAATTCAGCCTTATGATCACGCCTCCCTTAGCTTGCTACCATGGTTTCCTGAGAGCTTCACGGAATGTCTGGTAACAGCTCTGGCATCCCCCCTGCCATGTGGTGACCCTCGTCTTGGAACAAATTGGCTCACTGGGTGGAAGGTGATGGGCAGGACAGATGAAATCATTGTTTTTGCTTCAGTGTCTGCTTTTCCCAAGAGGATTTTCACAGCAAGGGATTCTATGTTTTTAGAATTAGTGTGTTCTGTTTCAATGTTATGAACATTTATTTTAAACCTGCTATATTTAGTGAAGGTTTAATTATTCAAGTAGGGAAACTAGTTTCAAGCCATCACCTTTCCACCTTTGCTCATCAGAACAGACCCGCAGATGAGAATGATAATTTCAGCTACACCAGGTGAGGGCAGCAGACAAGAAAAATTCCACTGCAGGAATCCAGTGTGAGCCCAGCATCAGGAGAAGCTTGTCTCAGTGTCCTCCCACTCTTGTTACTCCTGCATGCACCCTCTGTGGGCCGGGCTGGTGGGGCTGGGTGTGCTCCAGTGCGTGGGGACTGTCTTCCCTTTCCACACAGAAATGGTCACCAGATTTTTCAAAATATCACTCAAGTAACAGGATCTATTTGGGCCATTTATAAGTATGTGAGATGTTGGGAATGGTCGTCTGGACTATGAGGGTCCTTGGATTTTTCAGCAGTGCCATTCATTCTTCATTTCCTCACTCACTTCTGGCAGAGCCTTCGCCAAAGCGATGCCTGGGCATTAAGTTGGGCCCGTCAGAGGGTTGGCTTGAGGCATTCCAGGCTGATGCAGGTGTGGGTGAGTTTGATGCAGGGAGGCCACCGGTGAGAGAAGAGGCAAGTGCCAGCCACTGGCACTAAACATGCTCTGAGAAATATAGTATTGTGCATGCTCATTTACTCATTCAGCAAATTTTTAATGATTGGCTTTGGGATAGCCATGGAGCCTGGCACTAGTTTAGTGGGGGAGATGCTGATGAATAGAAAAAATTATCCTAGTAAATGTATAATTACAGAGTATGAGCTAGAAGAAAAGGAACATTTGATGTGTGTTTAACAAAGGAGCCTGAGGTGACTGAATCAGCAAAGGGGCCTGATACTTGACCTGAGATCTACAGCACGTCCTTCAATAATGTTGGTTCATTAAAATGATGAGGAAAAAAAAATTGATTCTCGGCCATGGCCACTGCTTGTGTGGAATGTGCACATTCTCCCCGTGTCTGTGTGGGTTTTCTCCAGGGACTCCAGTTTCCGCCCACATCCCAAAGAAGTGCATGTGAGGTTAATTGGTGTGTCTACATTGTTCGAGTGAGTGAGTGAGTGTGAGTGGGTGCGCGTGTGCCCTGCGATGGAAGGGCGTGCTGTCCAGGTGAGTTCTCACCTTGTGCCTTGAGCTGCTGGGATGGGTTCTGGCCACCTGTGATTCTGAACTGAAATAAGTGGGTTGGAAAATAATGATCTTACGTGTTCTTATTACTCATCCTTAAATGTATGCATAGCTCACATTTATTTCAATGTTTAATATTGAAGTGTTTTGGGTCTTTATTTAGAAGTTTAGTGATGTTCTTGTGATCAGAAATACGTCATAGAACTTAACTCTTGTTGATATCAATTAGCCTAGGGCAAAATTAGTTTCACCTTGAGTTGTTTCGCTTAAGGTCACAGGTCCCAAGAACCTATTGACAATGTTAAGAGAAGAATTACTATACAGTGGTACTTCCCTTGTCTGCATATGACTCACCTGGGGATTTTGTTGAAATGCGGGTTGCTATTCTGGATCTGGGGTCTGGGAGGGGCTTGAGTTTCTGCATCTCTAATTGGCTCCATGTGATACTGATGCTGTAGGTCCATGAACCACATTTTGAGTACCAAAGACTCTAAAGAGAGTTCCACGGGGAGGAAACAGCACACACATACCCTGCACGTTGGTCTTCTCAGCCCCCTCTGAGGCACTGGTGAAGTAATTGTTCCACTCCCTTCCATGTTCAGTGCTTAGGATACATGTTTTCCTGCCAGGACAATTTCCCCCTTTAAGGTTGCTCTTTATGTTTACTTTAAATTTCATGTTACCTTTTATAAATACTGGGGCTTCTATTTAAAGGGCAAGATTAAAGAAATTGTTCCCATTCTTCTCCTCAGCGTTTGCCAGAAAAAAATGATAGAAATATAAATTTCACCTTTGACAAAACTTGAAGACTAACGCTCAAGAGATAATATATGGGGAGTGACGCCAATACAATAAACAATCAAATATGGGTGCATAAAGACTCCCATATGGGGTGGTTGTGGATATAGGTCTCAGACAAAGCTGGCAGGAAACCATTTTCTTAAGTCGATAGCCCTCTGAGGGACAAAATCAATGATCCTTTCTTTGGAATCACAGGCATAGCATCTATGTGTGTGTGTGTGTGGGGGGCGGGGGTGCTGGAACTTCCCTGGACCCTATTTGATCCCACAGAGAAGTGGAGAAAGCAGAGCTGAATTAAAAAACAAACAAACAAAAAACAACACCAAAAAATTGGTCTGTCTCCTGATAGGGCAGGGTGGAAGAGAGATACCAAAATGTGTTTTCTCTAGCTGCCAATATCTGTTGGCTGGAGAGAGGTAAAAGCTAAAATAAGTCACACAGCCTTGTCACAATGAGCTTCTCCCTGAACCAGGGATAATTCCTGCTAGGCTGCAACTGATCATCCCCACCCCAACGTGAGCCACCTCCCAAGTCCAAGAAGAGTGCACTTCATTTAGGGATAAGAATAAAGAGGCCACCAGCACAGGCTCTATACAAAGATAATACAAGGCAGAAGGAGGGAGAGGACGGTATATATATGGCAGAAAGAAATCCTCACAATAACAAGTGACCACCAAGATGCTGAAAATTATGACCAAATAAATGGCTATGGGTTAATAGAACTTAATGAAACAATAAAGAGGCTCAAAGCAGAGCAATTGAGAGCTCAGGGAAAATAATAGGAACACCACAGAAGGAGATGAAACAATAACTTCTAGAGCTCAGGAAAGAAGCAGAAGATAAAAATAAAGTCACCACAGCAATGCAGGCATATTGGAATAAACACAAAGGAGAATAGAGACTGCTGACATCAGTGAAAAAATAGGACAGGGATAAGGGAAAACAAGCAAAATAAATTAGAAATGAACAAAGTTAGAATGGATTAAAGAGAATGTGAAAGATATAGAAGATTAAAGAATCACACCATACACATTATTTGTATCTTTTGAGAAGAAGCCTGAAGATATTATTCAGTAAAAATGCTTCAGAAAATAAAATTACACTTGAATTTACAAATGTAAAGGGCATGCTGTGATCGAGGAAAACCGATATGGAATGATCAATATTGACATGTATCCAAGAAAATTTACTAGCCCTCAAAGACAAAGGAAAAATCTTCTATCATCCAGACAAAAAACAAACTAGTACAAGTGGTGAAAAATCTAACTGACATCATAATTAAACAGACTACACAGTGGAATATCAAAAGCAAGACAAGGGAATCATAACATAAAAAGTGAGAACCAAATTTTGACCAAACATATAACCATACCAATAAATTTAAATTGTCTAACTTGCCTATAAAAAGAGACCCAATGTATAAAAAGAGTGAAGTCCTAGTATGTGTGATGTATGAGATGCATTTGAAACAATGACGCTCAGGAAGGCTGAAGATGAAGAGCTGGTGGGCAGACATTGCTGTGGGTTGAACTGTGCACCACCCCCATTCCCAAGTTGAAGCCCTAAGTCCCGCCCCCCATGTGATTGTCTATTGGAGATAGGGTTTTTAAGGGGGTGATTAAGGTTAAATGAAGTCCCAAGGGCAGGGCCCTGATCTGATAGAACTGGTGTCCTTACAAGAAGAGGAACTGACACTAGCGCTTTCTCTTGCCATGTGAGGACATAGTGAGAAGGTGGCAGTCTGCAAGCCAGAAAGAAAGCTCTCAGACGAACCTGGCCGTGCCAGCACCCAGGGCTTGAACTGTCCAGCCTCCAGTACTGTGAGAAACTACAATTTTGTTGTGTAAGCCAGTCTAGGGTATTTTTTTAGGTCAGGCTGAGCTGAGTAACACAGCCTATCAAACAAATGCAGAGGGAGGGAGGGAGAGAGGAAGAAGGAGGAAGAGGGAGAGGGAGAGGGAGAGACTCGAACAGTAGTAATAACTATATTGTTGTATTTCAGAACAAAACTCATTAAAATAGATAAAAAGGGCAGTTGATAATAGTATAGGATGTAACTGATAATGTGATAAATAAATTGTCATGAAAAAATGGTGCCAAAGTTATAGGAAATACTGGAATAGATAGAAATGCTTTAATAATCGAAAACTTTTATTCTTATCTCTTAACTACTGACAAAGTGAAAAAAAATGCAGGTAAGAATATGGACTGTCTACATGAGATAATCAGTAAGGTAGCTCTAATAGATTAATATCAAGCTATATACCCTGAAAACATTATACTTTCAAGTATCAGTGGAGCAGTTACAAAAAATAAATACATATTAAACTGCACAGAAAACTGCAATACAATCTCTCAAAAAAGTCTATATTCTCTGATGACTATGCAATAAAATCACAAATAGAGACGGGGAAGGGTGGTATGTTTCACAGTATTTTCTTGTATAACGTTTGATTTTTGTACCATTTATGGTAGTATCTCTTCAAAACTATAATTCATTTTTTTCCAACCCAACATAGGATATGAGTAAGGTAAAACATGCTGAGGATGGGTAACGAGTGATTTGCTTGGATCGCTCCAATAAGGGCTCGGAACGGCCTATGTGGGAAAGCGTCCCAGAACCTAAACAGCTTCAGAGAGACTTCGGAGATTCATACCAGAGTAGACACATTGACAGATTTCCATCATTTCTCAAGATTTCCCTGCTCTGGCTTTTCACCTCTTCTTTCACTCTCCAGGGGGGAGGCTAGAGGGTGGCTTGGATAGAGGGGCTTCACCATCAGCTCCATCAGCTGAAGCTGCTTTCCTGATAAAACCCAAGAAGCTGCCCAATAAACCAGTAAATGCAATGTGTGTAACCGCAGGGGGCTTGCAGGCACAGCTTTAAGCAAGTCTCCTAGGTTTTTCCTCTTGACAGCTTCCTGCTCCAATCCCTTCCTATATAGAAACTTTGGAGCTCTCCCTTCCCTGCCTGTTTTCCTCACCTCCAACTGCAAAGGGATGTCGTCTTCTGTGAAAACTGCACTTTATCGGTCAGCATGTGGAATGCTACAAGTGTATTTGACTTTGGTTTCAGATGGCAACTCAAACATGGGTGTGTTTATGTTGTCCTTTACGAGTATTCCCACTGGCAGAGCCTTTGATAAGTAGTAGAGTCGGTGGCTTAGCAGAATAAAATTCAGCCTTGAAGTTCTGTTTTCATCCTGTTTCCTGTGGGAAAAGGCTATGAAAGCTAAGGGTGGTAGCTGAGTCTTGAAGGCCAGGGTCATCGTCAAACATTTGCTGAGAATCTACCAAGAACACTGGTCTGTACTAGGTCAATATGACGCAGTTGTCCTGGCAAGGAAAGAGGGGTTCAGATATGAGGTGTCTCCTGGGAAAATGCCCTTCCTCCACTTCCCTGAATTGAAAATCTGAGCTATGGAGAATTCCGTGTCTATAAGTTGCCAGAGCAAGGGAAGCAGGACTAAAACTCTACTTTTGACTTGGGGAATACCCCTAAAAGTGTAAGCTCCTGCAAACTCAGTTTGTAACTTTGTCCTTAAAAAAAAAAATAGCAGATTTTTTTTTTTTAACCACTGAAACTTAAGCTTGTTATAACCACCTGAGGGAAAAAACCAAAAGCAAAATCCTTCATTTTTAACTTCATTCCTAAAATGGGTTAAACATGGATTAGAAATGGACAACTTCCTTTTTAAAAATTTTTTTATTCATTTTTATTTATTCTTATTTTCTTTTTTAAATTAAAGTTTATTGGGGTGAAAATTGTTAGTAAAGTTCCTTAAATGAAAAAGAAAAATAACTGGATTTTTCCTTTAAATGTATTTTGTTGATATTTCATTTTAGGTCCCGGTAGCAAAAGGTGCCGAGATAAGGAATCTGACACAGTTAATTTATTGTGCTCTGTATTATAGCAGCACGAATGCTTTTCCTAAAAAATCATTTTGCTTAAGTTCCTTTCTTGCTCACATCTAATTAGCTGCCCCCATCACCTGATTTCCCACAGCAAGTTATTCTAAGCCTTCACTGTCATTTGTTTCCTCCTCTGAATTTCCTCTCCATCAGCAGGATTCCTGTTTCTTTCCTTCGCCAACTAGCTGTGTGTCTAAGTAAGAGCAGTTACTTGAGTCTCGTGATCCCTTTGTCCTGGCCCCATATATAGGGTGTATCAGAGTCAGGGGGAAGGTGTCCTATGACAGACATTTGAAAATAAGGCAGCAAATAAGCTTGACATTGAGAGTAAGCTGCATCGAGCTCTGTTTTCCCCGTTACTTAGAAATGAAAAGATAGTGGTGAGCAAGCACATTCTGTGCTCACATTGTTGCTACGTGACGGACGGAAGACATATGTATCTTTCAAGATCAAAAATAAAAAATTTTCAGAGATACCATTGCATCCATTTTTTTTCCTTTTAATACTGAATTTATTTCAAAATTTCAGATAACACTAGAGGAAGACATGACTTTTGTGGCTATCCAAAATGTCATTTTTGTGGCTTTGTGTGTGTGTGTGTGAGTAACTTAAGGATTTCTAAGGCACTTGCCAGTTCTGAAAATCATATGATCTGTGGACGTGTGCCCTTCCTCAGCTCAGAAGCCATTTAGAGTAAACTGACTTATCTGCTCTCTAGGCTATGCTTCCTCCCCTCTACAGCCATCTCTTCTACCCGGAATATTCTCTGACATTTCTGACAAACCATGAGCCTCTTAGCTTCCCTGCCCGAGAGAAATTATTCTGTTTGTTCATGCAGCCTGGGAGCCTCCTTATCTTTAAGGTATGGGGCAAAATATAGATGAAAATAGCCATGGTGGTAAGAGGAGTAGTAGTAGTAGTAAAAACAAATGATTTTATGATAATAATTGCAGCTCACATTTGTTGAACTCCTTTTATGTGCTAAGCATTCTGTGTTCATTATGTTACTAACTCTTCACAATAACCTATGAGATGGGTATTGTTATCAACTCAGTTTTCAGAAGGGGAAACTGAGGCTTAGAGAGGGTTATAAAACTTGTTGAAGGTGGTGACTCGTGGAGCTAGGGTTTAAACCTTGGCTGTTTGACTTCCGTGACCCATGCTTTTACTACTATTCATAAATATTTACCTGTGCCCATTCATATTGTTTTTGTCTGTGTCTGTCTCATCTTTCTCATGAGATTTCTGGAAGTCAAGTAATGTCTCTTTTCATTCTTTTATACCATGTCAGATTTCTGAAACCATAAATGAATAAATAAATCTTTTTTTATTGGCATTACCTCTTTGGGGAAAAGAATTCTCAAGCAAGCTGTAACTCAGCTAGATATTTGAATTAGAATGAATTTTCCCCAACAGCAGCGTACATACCACAGGCCATTTGGGTGGTGTCAGAGGTTTGAAGGTTTTGTTCAAGTTGTTCCTCTTTGTCATTTCCTGGACATACTTCTGAGTTACTTGAATTGGCTGATAGGGATTCTGAGTAGGAGAGATACAGACTGTTCACTTCCAAGTTATGTTAATGGCTGATAAAGATTTTAGAATAATTTTCAACAGGATAAGTCAGTACCCTAGGACTGAGTTATTTTGGTACATTAATTTCAACTTGTTTTAATGGCCGTTGGCCTCCTCCTGCTTCATGCCAATGGAGGCAACAGATTAATTGTCCATAAATAGTGGCTTGTCATGTCTTGTTGCTTAATTCTGGGTTTTATGAAGAACCAAGATAGATATTTGTCGATTAAGCACATGACTGCACTGTGTCCTCTATAGTCCTTCGGGTTCGTGTCTCACTCTAACAGCTCCAAAACTTTTTATGTAATCAAGTGATCAATGAATATATGTGTGATGATTCTGGGTTGTTAATTTTAGATGTCTTAAAATTACAGTCTCAACAGTAGCTCAGTTATTAATTGATTTGGGGGTTGTATTATGTCCCAGGGAAATACAGAGGAAGGAAGATTTTTAAGAGTATAAATTTCTCTGAGATATTAAAGAGAAAAGGATGCCACCAGTTGCCCACTCCATTCTTTAAATCGAGATGCAACATGGCACTTTCTTTCTTACTCTCTATCTGGGTCAAGAAGAAGTTGTGAGTCCTATTTATTCTTCACTTCTCTTATTCAGAAAAATTTGACAATTTCTGGTTTTAGTTCTCTCTCTCAAGCTTCTACCATTTATGGAAGATGATTTTCTGCCTGCCGTCTTAGACTAACGCGCCCAAAGGGAGGAAAGGCAGTGTGGGAGTTACCATGGTTACTTCCTCTCCCTTGCCATAGGTACTGACCCACCACTCATTTCTTTTTCTACTGTCCTGACTTCCTGTTGCACAGGTGTGTTGGATAGTCAGTAAGTACATGAGTTCTGGAATCACACTCTGTAGGTTTGAATTCATTATGTGACATGGGGCACACTTTTCAATCAAATGGGACAGTAGCACCTACTTTAGAAGGCTGACATAAGGATTCCCGTAAATCATCTTGCATTTAGTCCTTGTTAACGTGTCTAAATCTTAGTTAGTGGTCCCTAGATACTAGTTATGAATATTTTCTTTCACAGGTTCTGGTTTTTTGGCCTACTATGTCTGCCCCTTACGTTCTACATAACATGGTCAGAGTTATCTACATACAATGCTGTTTTGATCTTATTATGAGTTGGTGAAAAAAATAATAAAACCTTCAGTAGTTTCCCATGGCTGTGCAATCAAATACAAATCTCTCATTATGGTATTCAAGGTCTTCTGTAATGTTACCTGATTCTGTGGCTTTGACTGATGTCCCAATCTTCTACTTAGGAAGCTTTGCGTTGTAGCCACTAATTTGACAAGCACAGTGGGGATTTTGATAAAGGTGGTGTAGAGGATGTTGTGGGAAATGGTTGCTTTGGTGTTCTCCAGCAGGCTACACCTACTGTATGCATTGCAAATTCTATGTATAAATCTTATTTCTCTAAATGTTAATTGCCTCAAGGGCAAGAACTTGGTCTTTGTGTCTGTGCAGCAAAGAGTTAAGATAGCAGGCCTGAAGCTGCTACCCATAGAAAGGCTAGCTTACAAGGTTGACCTTTGGCTGACATCTAGGAATTTGGTTCTCAGAGTGCTTTCAGTCAACAGTTAACTGATAAGTGTGGTTTATTGTGCCTGGAGTTTTGTACAAACAATATAGTTTATGGTTCACACTTGCTTCCCTTCTGGGAGTTTGGAATTTTTTTATGTTCTAGGCAGAGAGTGACTACAAGACCAACCCTCAATAAAATCCCCGAGCCCTGAGGCTCTGAGGAGCTTCACTAGGCTGATTCATTGTACACATGTTGTTGCATTTTTGTTGCTGGAGGACGTGTTCTCTGTGTGCTCTCTCATGGAGGGGAGAGAGCATAAGGAAGTCTATACAGGTAACCCCTGTATGATTTGGCACTTCTATAACATGGTTTCGCTCTAACACGGTTCGAGAACTGGGAAAAACCCTCATAACAACACGGCATCCTAGAACACGGTTTCACTCTAACATTGTTTGAGAATTAGAGAAATCCCCGAACAACATGGAGCGTAATAAGAGCTTTAAGAGCAAAAGATATCTCATTTGACATTTTTCATTTGAGTGTGGATGTCGTATCAGATTTGACTGCAGAATTTTAAAATTTATTAGAATTTTAAATCCATTTTGTTGGTGGAGTATTAAGTTCAGAGGATGAAGATACCTTGTTAAAAATAAAATGCCCTTGGTTAGTGGTACTTAGTAGTGATGATGAAGAAAACATTATTTAATACATATTAATATGTTACACTTTTGGTGAAAATTGCTTTAATAAAGATATTTGTCTTAATTATAAAAATATAATAGTATTTTTTTTTTTTTAATTTTTGGAACCGAAACCATTTTTCTGTACTAGTTCTTTTTTTTGTATAACACAATTTTGTATAACACGGCATTTTTAGGAACCTAACAACCGTGTTATTTGGGGGTTACCTGTATATGGAATCCTCTAGACTTCTCCCTGTGTCTCTTCCCCTTATTATCTGGCTGGGTATCCTTACTATATTGCTGTAGGAACTCTTAGCTGAAGTACAACTATAAGCTGAGTTCTGTGAGTTCTAGTAAATGTCCAAATGCAGGGGTGGTCTTGGGTACTGCTGACACAGTAGTCTTTCCAAAACAATTCTTATAGTAGGTGCTCAATAAATGTTTTGTGATCGAGTGTCATAAGTCTCTTAAACATTGTGGATGCTTAAGAAATTTAAGCACTTTCTTTTCTTTGTACTTTTTCCTATTTATTTAGGCAACTTTAAATATTATCTATATATCAGCAGGCCATCATTTGTGATGTAGAGTAGTTTTGAGATATTCTTCTTTCACTGCCTGCAAAGAATGGTTCTGGTTTTGCTTATTCATTTTTTTCCCATCTCAGTGTTTCAAGCCAGGTTTGAGATTGCCAGACCAGTTCTTTTGGGCTGTTGTGATGCAGAATCAAGGGAAAAGGAGGAACGAAAGAACTGAGGTTTGAGGACTAGGTCCGGGAGAGGAATTTTGGTGGAAGATCTAAAAAAGAGAGGAGCATGGAAAGAACTTGAATGATGCGAAGTAACCATATGAAAAAAAAAGAGGGTTTTATGAATTGTTGCTGTGGACTAAGATTCCCTTTCACAGTGTTTGAGAAATGGAAAAAGAGAATTTGTGGTTTTAAATGACTTCTTGGTTGCTGAGTTGTTTTTCTTTGATAATGATCCATACCGAAGACCAACGCATGGTTTTACAGTTCAGGTCTTAAGTTTTTCAATGATTTTACTTGAGCACAGGAACCATATATCATTTGTAGTTCTAAATTTAGCATGTGTAAATCCTCAGTAAGTTCTGCATGATACTGTCTGATTGCTTCATTCCCAAGCATTTATGGAATACCATCGATGTGCCAGGTACCAAGTGCGGGGATACAGCAATGAGCGGACAGCGGTCGTTGGCCACATCATGGACGGGAGGCTGACTTGCACACGTGTATTTCCAATTCTCTGTGGTAAATACAGTGGCACAGGATGGGAGCCCAGGGGAGAGCATCTCTCATGCCTACCAGATCATTGCTCCCAACCTGGCTCCATGGTGCACAAGGAAAGAGCAACCTGGTTCACCTAAGTTAAGTACCAATTAGAAGAGTTTGAAGAGAGGATACGTGGCATGTGTAACGGGGAAGTAAGTCTTTCAGAGAAGAGCATCCAGCTGTCTTTCTGGAGCCTCTGCAAGGTGTCTTTGCAGTAGAATTCTCCAAGTTCTAAGGTTTAAACCTCAGCCTTTCAGGTCCAGAAACTTGATTTTGTGAGTCTACTGAGAGGGCATCTTCTTCTTAGGTGAGGACTCATATTAAGCAGCTAATGAGACTGATGTATCAGTGAGAATGACACATTGATTTGCAATGACAAAGACAATTGTCCCAGAAACCAAAATATTCATCAGCTGGACAATTATATTCTATTTCAACAGACAGACCTCATAGCAAATCAGTCAATAACCAGGCTTGATAAGCACAGAATCAGAACTAAGGAGTCCATTAAATGACCTGTGTGTCTTATGCCGGGTAAAGTGGGACATTCACCTCTATCTTAGGAACAGCCTTGGCCGAGAAATGTTAAACTCAAAATCTGCTGGTCAGGATTTCTTTCCATGTGGAGAGAGCTCGGGCAAGCACTGCCCACCTTTGCCTCTGTAGTTCTTACTTTCCTATGATTATATGAGTGATGACCACTCTTTGTACTGAGTCGTTTTCTTAATGAGATGTGCTTTTAATTGTATTATAAATAAGGCAAGTTCTGCTCATCCGGGAGCCATTGGCTCTCTTTAAGGTGACAAAACATATGGCTATCCTGATCATTAATTTTAAATAGTTTGAATTATGAACCTTGGAAGGGAATCTGATTTCCACGTTGTGGGGTTCGGCGGAAGAGGGGCATCTCACAGTAGCCTTGATGCAAATGCTGGTGGAGGAGCCCAGAGACACGGACCCTGCATTTCATGGCCTTGAATTCACTGGTTTGTTTATCTAGTGATCCTGGTGAAGCACATATCATTTATTTTTCTCATTGTCTCATTAGCAATTTCCTTTGGTTGCTGCATGCTTGATTTCCCTAGAATTAAGTAGCATTAATAATTTTTGCAAATTATTGGCACTAACATAGAAGGGCCATCCATCTGCAGAGCAGGCCATACAAGTACAATGGTCAGAATCATAAATTCATAAGCTACCCATGAGTTTTAATTTTATACTTATCAACACTTACACAGAGTAAGTGATTTTCCCAAAGACACGCACCTAGATGGTGGTAGAAGTGCCATGATTTTGTAATTCATACTATTTTGCATGTATCTTATTTTATTGGTTCTATGTGCCAATCTCCCTGAAAGAGAATGTATATTTATTGCGTACAGGCCTTTGTTTCTTTATTGTTATATCTTTATTGCCTAACATATTACCTAGTGGTGAAAAAAGATTTGATGAATAAATGATTGGAGGATAATAAAAAAGTAAAGCACTTGGTTTTCTTCTTGGGTACTCATGAGATGTTTCTCCCATTATGTCACATACAAAAAATAAAGAGCAAATTCATTATTTATTCAGCACGTCTGAATAAATATGCTTGGGGCAATCTTCCAGGTGCTGTACTGAACAAAGATAATAAAGACAAATCGCTGTCCTAAAGATGCAGAGACCATAATATAAAGCATGCAAATGACTGTAATGCAAGATAGAATTAAAGTGCCTTAAAGGAGATGCAAACGCACAACTAAAGCAAATCAGAGAATGGAACAATCACACATTGTGGGAGAATGAGGGAAGTCTTCATGGAGGAGGTGACTTGACCTGAACTTTGGAGGAGCCTTTGAGTATCAGAGATAATAATGAGCTGACAGAGTGGGAGGGCAGGGTGCCAGAGGGAACCATAGGAACTAGGAAGGCGGATCATTTTTGGAGAGCTGCGAGAAGTCTCTCTTAGGTGTGCTATGTAAGGTGAAGTGTACATATGTGGAGGAGAATGGACCAAGGCAAGTATAGAAAGTTGGGTTTTTCCCAGGCATCTTTGACTGTTCAGGCTCAGGGCCTTGCACTTGGTTCATCAACCTCTATAGTTTTCGAATATGAGAGTGACAAAATAGGTTATTCGGCAGCAGGAGGTAGGCTGGTTTTGAGGGGCAGGAGAATGAGGCAGTGAGAGGTGATTGCAGTTCAGGAACAAGGTAGGGAGCAAGTCAGCCACGGGGTGGCAGCAGAGATGAAAAGGAAGGGGCAGTGTGACAGCCTTGGGGAGAGATAATGACAAGGGAAATGCAAGAGGAAGAGCCAAAGGTGAAGATGCCATTAGCAGATGCATTTTGTAGTTACCACAACTTATTAAGAATTTCTATATAAACACCATCTCTTCATTAGACTGTAAGCTCCTAGAGGACAGGGCCCATGTAATCTTCACCCAGCGAAATGAACATGGCAGATGCTTAGTAAGTGCTTGCTGGGAAGTAAATGCAAGTCAGGAGACTTGGCTTGGTAATGGCAGCTGGGGGATTGCTGTAAATGATATGTTTCTTCTGGGACATCCTGGAATTTGGAGATGTGGTCTATTCTTCTAATGCAGTTTCTAGAACTAGTTTACAGAATGAACTGGAGAACACTTACAAGGTGATGTATAAGTGAAGGCAAAATACAGAGTAGAGAGATGGTTTACTTGAGAAGAGAGAAAATGCAATAACTGCTCCTCTTAAGATGTCAGTAGAGGTGGGAGAGAAAATGCAGCACGGCATCCATCAGAGGAGACTGGAGTCTGGAGTGAAGCCTGGATGGCTGGGGAAGAGTGGGATGGACACGTGGGCTGCGTTAGCGAGTGAAAGCTGGAGCGAAAGCCTAAATGGGAGGTGACAGAACAAAGAATTGAGTATGCAGGTGCTGGAGTCAGATTGCTGGAGTTCAAACACTGGTTCTCCTACTGAGTCATGATACGGTTTCAGTGATTTCACTTTCTCTTGCCTCAATTTCCTCTTCTGTAAGATGAGGATAATAATACCTGTGTACACATCGGTACAGCATCCAGAACAGAGGTTGGAATGTAGTTAGCACTCCATAAGCATGAATTACTCTCTTATTGGAACCTACCAGTACCACTTTGTATGTGTTACACCATTTAATCTTTAATCACTATGTGGGCAGGTGTTATTATCTTCTTTCCACAAATGAGGAAACAAGTGCAGAGAGGTTTCATAACTTGCTCAGATTCATGCAGCCACAGTGGTAAAGCTCACCTAGGATAGGCTCTTACCCAGGACATCTGACACCCAGGCTCAGGCACTTTCTATTATAACACCCTGCCTCAGCGAGGCAGCTATGGCAAGACTGCTTGTGAGCAATTTCGATTTGATCAATATTAGGGAGCTGTGGCAGCCCTTGTAACAGGGCAATAATGTGAACCATCAATATGCTGGGAAGATTCCTCTGTCAGTCTTGTGAAAGAGAGCCGGCAGGAAGACTGGGGTGCTAAGGAGCCATGAGCGATGGCTGAGGAAATGGCAAGGTGTGGCAAACCAGAGACAAGCGGTGATAGGAAAACTAGCTGAATTTGTGCTTGATGCAAATGAGATGCAGCTGATGGTCTATGACAGAAACGGACGGAAGAGGCACATACAGGGTGGAGCTTGGCATTTCAGCTTGACAGTTTCAAGCACAGGACTCTAAGAAAATATTGATACCGTGAATGGTAATGAGGAAGTTAGGAGGGAAGTCACTTTAGCACTCTCCCTTCAAGAAAAGTGCCTTTAGAGGAACTAGCTCAGAGAATAGTGTCTCAGCTTCAAAATGGGGCACTCGGTTATTTTTAGTGGCAGTTTGGTTCTGGGTAGCCTTTAATTTACTTCACTGTCAATCCCGCTCTGCTTTCCTGTTTCATTTAGAAAGGAGGCTGATGGATTGTTTCTTTCTTCCCTGGAGTAGTCTGTTTTCTGTACACAACTGACAAATCGACATGTGACCTCTTTTCAAAACTGAGGTTTATACCTTACCATAGTTCTCATCCATAACAAGTGCAGTGATTTGCTTTTGGGGAGTTAGGAAAATCAGTTCTGTTAACTTCCTGTTTTCTATTTTGGGCCTCTGAGCAGAACTTGCCATTCGAGTGGGACCAAGCAGAAAATACAAAGCTGGAATTTTCTCCTGAAGTTGATCTGCCAAGGGAATAAAGTAAGTTCATGGTCTGAGGTGTTTGTCTCACCCCATTCTCAAAGTTTGTCCTTCAGCTGCTGTTGTCTTTACACTACAGGGACTGAAGAATGTTGGTCTTTTTCTGCAGGTCAGACCTAGAGCTTTAGTGCAATGCTCCAGGCACTCAGGGGTTCAAAACATGCTGCTCAGTCTGAGCTCTTGTCCAATTTGGAGGTAACAGGGACTTCTCCTTTTGACAGTTCCTAAGAATATTATATTTTGAATTATCTTCTTCAGGTTTCTGGTCTGAACATTTTATTTTACCTGCTTGGGTGGAAGGGTGAGGGAGGCAAATCCTTTTAGTTTTTTTCTTCCCTCCCTGCTTTTCCTCTTTGTTTATAATTCAAAATTATGTTCACTTTCATTATCTCATTTGCTTTCTTCATAGCATCAAGTGAGGTGAATATTACAATCCCCATTTTACAGAAGGTGAAACTGAGGTTTCAGTGAACTTTAGTGATGAGGCCAGTCTCTGAGTTGATAATAACCCTGAGAATGAATCCTCACTCTTCTGTCTTCAGATCTTCCATGTTTTCTTTTTCCAAAATCCACATTGCTATTCTGGTGGAAGTTGCAGTGGACAGGGTGCTGACAGAAAGGGGAAGCAATAGTAGCTGGGCTGGGAAGCCTGATTAGATCTCATCCTCCGTAGAACTGTGGACACTGATTAATAAAATACCAAATGTTAAATGGATTGCCATGCAAGTCTTCAAGCATGTAGGGCTTTGGGTCTTTTTTTGAGTCACAGACATAGGATGACATGACCAAGGGAGTCATTCATTCACTGCGTGCAAGGAGGAAAAGTATGAAAGTCAGGTGAGGGCCTCATGGTGGTTTACATCTTAGACTCTGTGGATTTTCTGTTGGCGGTTGAGCTGGGGGTGATAGCAAAAAGACACTTTCACATCCCCTGCTCCCCATATCTTGGCAAGGCAAACGGGGAATGGGGAATCAGTTGTGAGTTGGGGTTGATAAGGAGTATCAGGGCTTTTAAATCAAATCAATCCTAGAGGTAGGAAAATGGGATTGGAATTAGTGGCTGCTTAGAAGAAGCTGGCGAGGGAGCTCTGCTTCTTAGGAACCAGTGAGAATGAGGATGGGGGCAGCGAAGCGAGCAAGGCCTGTGGAAGTCTTGGCTGCCCGTCGTGCCTGGCACGTCTGTGGAATGCCTCCACTCTGCCAGGGCTCCAGGAGGGTCCCTTTGATTTTGGAGGAGTCCTCAGGATTATACATGTAGCCAAGTTGCCCCGATGACAGTTAACTCCTGTGTCAGGGCCTCAGGCTGGCAGTTATTTTCCTGATGGTCTGTGAACAGTACCCATGCCAGGAGGTCCTCTCTCTTCCTGAATCAAGCCCTCCCCTCCTCAGCCCCAGGGCAGAAGTGGCTGGCCCAGAGCCACTGCCCACGCTGCTGTGAGACCTGACTGTTCTCTTTATGGACTCACAAATGACAGGGAGTGCATGAGGGGAAATCAAATATTATGGCAAGGAGGGACTGGCAAACATGGGCACCACCAGCAGAAGTCTCTCGCTGCAGCAAGATACAGAGAGAGGAGGTTTTTGATTTGGGAAGGAATCTCAGAAGTCTCCGTCCTAGGGCAAAAGATTAAACAAAGAAAAAACACACTCAGGCTTGAACTTGGTTCATGTAGAGGGTGAATATTCCGTAGAACTGGTCACTGGTCGGCAGAAATGGGTTGGCAGAATCTTCCATGGAACTGGTCATTGGTCGGCAGGCACAGAGCGGGCCTGGAGATAGAAAACAAAGGAAGTGATAAAGGGCGTAGTCTTGCAATTGACCTGAGGCTGACGGCATAGCACAGTCCTCCAGAGAGGGCTTCTGTCTCTGCATATTGCACCCAAACAGCCAAGCAGTATGTTCTTAAGAAGCCTGTGACAGAATTTTGAAGACAGAATTCTGTTTGAAGACATGAGGGAATATCACCACTTAAAAGAGACTCACGGGAACTAACTTTTGAAAAGCAAAGACTCATTTTAGGGAGTAGCTACTCAACAGTTGGTGTGGAATCTCTGAATTTTCACACATTTGCTCAGAGTAAGATTCAGCATTTCACTCTTTCACTAGGAGGGTAAAGTTTTCCCCTGCATATATGGCATGCAAAGTTCTTCACTGAGCATGGTAATTAATTATTTCCCAGCTATTTTTACTTTTCATGGACTGAAAGTTAGGGGAAACCATTTCACATACCAGAATTTAAACAACTTGAAAATGTTTTTTTTTTTTTTTTTTTAAGGAACTGTACTTTTTCAAGAAAATGCCTTTTCCAGCAGCACTTTTGGAGACAGTTACCAAAGGACAAACCTATCAACAGAGACACTCAGCCTCTAAGTCTGGCTTTTGAAAAGTGAACATTTATTTTTTTCTAAACACGACGCTGTGAACTCCGTCATGTACACTATGAAAATAATTGGTGTGTTAGTACGCCTTGTGCCAGATTTCATGCTTGTTGAAAGGTGATTGGATTCAAACCAGCATATTTAAAGGTCAACTGATTGTTCTTAAATGGTGCAGAATTTTAACTCTTTCATTGTCATGGATTTTCACCAAATGGCCATTTTAGGAAGGAGAGGCTACATACTGTGTTTTAACTTTCTGACCCTTTTCTCCTTAAATTTTAAAAAAGTTCCTAGGGTTTTCTTATGGATGAAAAGGGTCTGAGAAATGAGTTCTCAGCTGGCATTTGGAAATAGGTGGGAGCAGAGACTTAGTTCTTTTTCAACGACTAGATTTAGGTCAGGGCTCTAATGGGACAGTGCACATCACATAAGCAGTGTCTAAATGTCAGGCTGCAAGTTCTTCCTCTTTTTAATAAGTACTGCAAATTTGCTAGTGAGAGCTAGTAATAGCAAACTGTCTCCTTATCTTCCTAACTTGGAGTGATTTTTTTTTTAGTTCCTTGAAAAGCTTGGTGTAGGAACCACTGTGTAATCAATATTTGGCCCAGTTGTTTGACGTTTGCTTCCTTTCCAAAGTGGGTATTTCACTGGCTTTGAGATATGATGACTTTTTTTCCCCTCAGGGATTTTGGATGGGTATGTTAAGTGTTTTATTTTGTTGACCTTCAAAATACCTTTTGTCTAAACTAGCCTTTTTGCTGGGTTTCCCAAGATAATGTAGGAGACTGACCTGTCTCCAATAAGTAGGGTGCATTTTAGTCATCAGATGGTAAGGCTTCTTGCTTTGTGGTTTAGTGTCCTGGTGAGTCCCTAGAAACTTTTCAACATTTTGTTATGAAAATTCTTGTTTGGAAGTTACAAAAGCAGTGTCTTTCTTAAGAAAAAAACTCTGAGATTGATATTGGTGATTTCCACAAATGCCATACAAAAGTTGTCAGGTAAAGGCAGTTGGAATCCAAGCATCTACCTACCTTGACTGTGTATGAAATCTTGTAGTTCTAACTAATGGCAAACTAAAGATACCCTGAAAAATTATAGAGTCTCACTCTGTCAAGCAGATATTTGAATAGTCTCTTCTTTCTTCATAATTTACTCGTAGTTCTTTTCTTTCTATATTCTCCAGAATGTTTTAGCTGTGAGACTGCATGATAGTTGCTGAAAAACTCTATGCTTCATTTGCCTTATCTGCAAAACGGGGATAACATTGCCTACCTCAGTGTTACTGTGAAAATTAAATGAGTTAATTCATGTAAATGCTTGGAACAATGCCTGGTACAAAATATATCTCCTATGGGTTCTGTTTCTCTGGAGAATCCTGACTAATACAATAAGCATTTATTGAGTCTCTAACAAAGAGGTGTTCTGCCTTCTTGTTTCAGGTCTTATACTGTAAACACATGTCCTTCTCTTGGTATATTTAGTACTGCAATTTTTGCCTTTCTGAGCTTTTCCTTGGTGATTTCGCTGTGTAAAATGGCCCCCAAGTGTAGTGCTGAAGTGTTGCCTGGTGATCCTGAGTACAAGAAGGCTGAGATGTGCCTTAAGAACAAAACACATGTGTTAGATAAGCTTGGTTCAGGCATGAGTTACAGAGCTTTTAGCCATGAGTTCTATGTTAATGAATCGACAGTATATTAAGTAAAATGTCTTTAGACAGGGACACACATAAAACAAGATTATGTTTCATTTGGTTAATGAAAATATTGTGATCAGAGGCTTACAGGAACCTAACCCTGTATTTCCCCAGAAGCCAGGGTTCAGTAGTCACTAATTCAGTGTTCTCAGTGAGTTAGTAGAACATCACTACTGTGAATACTAAAACTCAACTGTGTAAATGTTTTGTTTAAGCTGAAAAGATTGCTAATGACTGTACATATTTAGACATTTTGTAGAATTATGGTCAACCCAAACGAAACAAAATTACTTTTATTTAATTTTGAAAGATATATTGTTGTTTAGTTTGGTTTATTTTAGCAGACATTTACTGGTGAATACGTTAAGCAAATCAGGCACACTTGAAGGAGCTCCCCCATCTACCATGGGAGGCCATGAGATAAGTGCAATCAACAGCAGTGACATTAATCTGTACTCGTATTCCTGGAGCAGATGACGTAGAGACAGAAAAGGCCTTCGCTCTTCCTGAATACATCAAGGAATGCAGCCTAGGTACAGAAAATAACCATGGAATGTCCACAGAGCAGTTACTATCAACAATGTGTTAGTGAAGCTTAACATTCTCTTAGAGCTTCAGGGTTTTACAGATGGAAGGGATCTTAGGTGTCAGTGTGTGATAGGACGTAAGTATGATTACACAGAGTTAGAAGCAGAAACCAAGTCCCGTGGCTCAAATTGAGCCTTTTCGCACTAAACCATGCATGCTCTTCACATATGTGTTTAAACTAAATATTGGGGTTTAGGCTTACGCATGAGCTCATGTTCCAGAATTCTACTTAGGTCTGATGTTTAGAAGTCAGTTGGAGGTTGTTCAAAGATGAAATCCAAGAAGCTCATTGATTTCATCTGATTATCAAAGGAGCTCATAATTCTAAAAAGTATAAGTAGTCTGTGTATATTCAGAAGTTGACTTTGTAAATAAAAATAGTAAACTGGATAGTTTACTATAGTGCCTTTGACATTGTGTTTTGCACCTTTATCAATTTAGTAGATGATTTTTTTGTTGTTGTTGTTGAGAAAATACTCTTTGGCTAGGGTGTGGTAAAACAAACCTACCTGTACAGTCAGTGGCAGTATAAATCAGTAGAAAATTCCTAAAAAAGACCTTTGGCACCTTTTGAACCAGGTACCATATTTACCCTTCATTAATCTATTCTAAGGAAGTAATTAGAAACTTGGACAAAAAATTATGTATGAAAATATTTACAGCATTATTGCTCAGAATAAACAAACTAAGAATTGAAGTGAATGTCTAAAAGTTGTTGTTTCAAAAATGATTTAACATAATGAAAAACTATCTATGGTAAGATACCAGGTGAAAAAAAAATTTACAACATACACAGTGTAATCATTAGTTGTATACATGTGACCAGAAGAATATATAAGTATGTTAGCAGAGGTTATCTCTTGGTAATGGGACTATAGGTGTTTCTTTTCCTTCTTTCTTTTTTTTTTTTGTACTTTTTCAGATTCTTTAAATGACTACATGTTTTTAAAATCAGAAAAAATCTGTTAACATTTTGTACCACTTGAACTATGCTTTACCTAAGGGAACTCCTGTCCTTTCCTCGTAGTTTCTACATTTTAAAATGTCACATCGCTTGTTTTGGCTGAAAGTTAAAATGGAAACTCAGTTATATCACATTTGTTCAATTACAGTCCCCTTTTCTTCCCACGGTGTCATTTCAGCTTCAACCTTTGTACACAGCCCCCTTTCCCACTCTGGCCTCTTTCCTCTCCTTTTTGTTTTTGTTCTTTCACTGATCTCTCTTTTTTTCTTTTTTAATTTAACTTCTGTCTGCTTTTCTTTGGCAGCATTAGCCTTTTTCTCCTCTTATCTGTTGGGGCTACGATGTGCACTGTTCAGTTTCAGAGTCACCCCATCTCCCCCTTTTTTCCTTGTTTCTTCTGGTTTTTCATTTTGGAAGGCAGAAGAAGCATTTATGGAATTGTCTCTTCCAAACCTTAGAACCTTGGTAATACTTTGGTGTTAATTTAAAATTGTTATTCATTTGGGGATTTCACAAGGATTTCCCCACTATATCAGGAGCAAGTGTGTATGTGTGTGTACATGTATGTGTGAGAATACGTGCATGTGTGTGTGAATATATGTTTTGTTCTTCCATATCAGAAACAGCGTCATTTCCTCTACTCCACAGAAACAGGCACTTGAGTAACGCTGACAGCCTGTTGGCCTATCTCTGCTTAGAGACCTTTCAGGGCTTGACACCTGGGCTCAGACTGTATGCATAGGAAGGGGATGCCCTAATTCACTCTGGTACCAGCCAGCTGGTGTCCACACTTTGAAAGCTTTGATGAAGATGATGCAAATTGGGTTTGCTCTGTGGGCTCTCCAGCTGCTGCCAGGCTGTTTCCGAGCCAGGCAGGGTAACTTCCAGTCTCTCCCAAAGCCTGCCAATTAGCAAAGAGATACATATATTACACAAGATGGTGGAACTGGATTTACATATGTGGGAATGCAGGACTGAATTAAAATGATACCATGAGGAAGGAGCTAAAGACCAAATCAGGAGACTCTTTGAGTCAAAAATCAAGGCTAGGATTTATAGGATGAACATTTCTACGTATAAATTGGAATTCAAAGTAAATATTCATAAATGAAGTTCTGTTTATTTTATTTCTGTAAATCTAAAGTCTGGCTTTGAAATGGACTCCAGGGTAGACCTAGGACACTTGAAAATCTGCCTGATAAATCAAACTGATGATGAAAAGAACCAGGCAAATGTGACACTGGCTTGCAGTGTGCAAATGCCTATGGCTGTATTATAGAGTGTTTGGCTCAGTGTGTCCTAGTGGAGGAAGATGCACCTTGATATGCTTCCTGGGGTTGAGAGCTCTTCATTCTCCATTCAAAAGACTGAGCCGGGTAGGGAAAGGAATAGCCAATGAGACAACTGTTTTATCCCAGTGTTATTGTTTTTCAAATACAAAGTCAGAGGGTAAAAATGGAATTTTATTAAATTTATGTGATTGGAAACAAGCATGCAAATTGTATAAGGTTCCTGTTTTGCATGGAGGGTTATGAATAATGTTAGTGCTGTTTGTGGCCCTTGCCGTGATAGGCCTTTGGAAATCATTTGAAAAAGTTGACCTTTTTCTCTGCTTCCTCAGTCTCCCACCTTACAGCGCTTTCTCCTTTTTCCTCCTCCCCGTTATCAAACTCCTCCTTCACAAGAAATGCTAGCTTTAAGGGATGATCAAGCAAGCACATTTTTGTACAAATATTAGATTTATATTAATTCCATTTAGGCATTTGAATTTGACATTGTATCTTTTGGAACAAAATGAGTATTTCCTATAGCAGAGAGGTGATGCATTTTATGCTTTTGTGTGGGGAGGGCTGGTTTAACAAAGTGCTCTTGCTGGCAGCCCATGTTTCAAGCCCTATCTGGTATTGAGTACACAATTAGACAGACACTCTTGTGGTATTGGAGGTCTGGCTTCTTGTTTAAAAGCATCCCTCTGTTTTTCTTACCATGCTGATTTTTCATTTTAAAGTAAAAGTCACTGCATCAACTTTCATGTCCCATAAATTTGAAAAAGAAGGTGCAACCTGTTGGAAAAGATGGTGGAAACAATTACATTCCAGGCTTGGAGCTTATTGAAATTGATCAACTGTCTAACAGCTTCAGACTGAATTTAGATCATTTTGGTTTGGCGTCCCCATTTCAGTGTGGAGAAGGCTGTTTTGTAACTTGATCTTTTTTGCAGAGAGAACATAACTGAGGGACAATCTAAGAGCATTGTTAAGGGCTGGAATAAAGTCTCCAGGCTGCTGTGCTATACAACACACCTCAAACAGCAGATGCCACAGGACTTCTTTTTAAAAAACGTTGGCTTTTCCATGTCACGCTAAAAATAGATACTGAAAAAGACCGGAAAATTTGAAAGACCTAGAGAAGCAGGCTGTAGTTGTACAAAAGTAATACGCAAGACCGTGGAAGTAAAGCACACACATATACACACACACATGCACACACACCCACACACACATACACACACCAAAAAACTGTATAAAGTAAGACATATTAAGTAAGACATATTCTTGAGTTCCAAAGCAACTTTTGATAATATATTCAGAGCAGAAATAGGAAAGGGATCAGGAAACAGGATAGTCCCTAGGAGACTGCAAAGGGCTATAGAAAAGGATTTAATAACATTGGTGGGTCAGATAGAATGCCCTTGTTTCTCTAGATTTTATATGTCCTTCTTTTTCCTTTTGAAATTGACCTTCATAAAGCCTTACGTGGTCACCTCTATCTGGCTAACTCAAACTTGTTCCTCTGTTTGAACTCTAGTTATTTGCACATGTGATAGATGTCCCCTTGAGTTGCTTATTATGTGGCTTGTCACTCTGACTAGGCTCTAAGCTTACTAAGGTCAAGTGACATCTTTGTTATCTTTGGAATTTCCTCTATAGTTTTGGTACAATGATTGTGTCTGCAGGTGGTGTTTAATGAATGTTGCCTAATTCACTGGATACTTTCAGAGTTAAAAAAAATTGCTTAATATAAAGACGTTCAGCTTTGCTCCTATTAATATTTATGTGCAATATTCTGAAAAATCTGGAGAAGACCAGATAAGATAAAAGTCAGAGGAACAAATTATAGGCACAATAGTGAGAATGCAAAAGACATTTAATAACATCTTGACAAAAATAATAAAGATGATAGGAGTAATAATGATACAACTTTACATTTTTATAGCACTTGATTATTTTGAAAGCACTTTCATTCTATAAAGAACAAGGGATAAATGAAAGAGTATATAAAAATGAATACAAGGAATAGTGAAGCAATCCAGAGAATAAAAAGCAAGAGGACAAAAGAAAGACAAAGAAAATAAAGCCAAGAATAAAGAAATGGAAAAAGAATTTACTCACAACTTGGAACAGTTGGCTAAATTACACACTGAGCAGGTTGTCAACTAAATATTTACAGCATTGGTGTTCTTTTAACAGGTAGCGTATTCTGCCTATAGATCATGACATGTTTTCACTTGTTTTCTATCAGGCAGTGGGGGAGGGAGTGTCCTGGGTTCTCTGAATCTCTTTCTCTACATTTTCGTTCACTGGGGTTTATACTGGTACTAGTATGGCTATCTGTACTCCAGATATTCTATCCATGTCATCAATAAGATATGGAGTTGTGTGTTCTACTCAACTTTAGTCGCTTATTTTAATGATTTCACAAAAGCTCACTGAGGCTTACTGCAGAGAACACCATCAATTTTTGTTCTTGTTCTAAGCTTCTGAAAATTTCCTAACTTTAGGAGGCAGATCTCAAATTATTGTCAATAATGCTGCATGTAGTAACTAATTAAAAAGCAGTTCCAAGAAGAAGACATCTCAACTATGTTCTAGAACTTAAAAAGTAAAGATAAGAAATTTCTGTTTGGCATGTATCAGAGGCCACACAAGGTCCTAAAATGGCCCTTATTTCTGCTTTGGAGGGATGAGCTACATATTTTAAATGACATTTAAACAAGGGGACCTCTACCAGCATTGCTGAGATGGCAAGCTTCTCTTACTTTTGGGTCTTTTTTTTGGCAGAAATTATATTTAGTAGTTGAAGGGCAGGTGACCCGCACCAAAATGTCAGGATTAGTGAATTTTTGAAAGCAGGTCGGAAGCAAGATACAATTGATAGTCAAGATAAAACTCATCAAATCCTTAGAAAGTTTTGCCTGGGTCAAAATGAGAAGAGAGGTTCTGCTGAATTAAGTCTGCTTCCTGTTGACGATACTAGCAAGGAGACAGAGTTTTGTTTTAATTGCCTTATTTGCTGCTGAAAGCATGGATCAACTGTTTTCAAGATTCATTGATCAACACCCCTATTTTGGCAATATCTCTACTTTTCACAGTTCAGATTTTGAAATAGAGCAGAGAACTCTTTCCTTGGGTGGGTTCGAAACCTGTGTTTTGGTCTTAGCTCTGGCCCTTATTGGCCGTAGTGACTGGTCAGATCGTTTAATGTCTTTTAGCCTCAGCTACCTCACCTGTGAGAGAGGATAATTCTATCAGTCCTTCTTTATAATAATAAAAATTTCCATTTCTAAACGCTTGCCATGTGTCAGGTACTCTGCTGTGCCTTTGGCATATGCTATCTTTAAGTCTCTCATCCACTCTGCAAGGAAGGAATAATTACCATTCAGGTTTTACAGTTGAGAAAGCTGAGGTTCACATCCCTTCAGTAACCTGCCCAAGGTCAGATGGCTAACACGTGGTTAAGCCAGGGTACAAACCTTCTTATATATTTTCACAAAGCCCCTTCTCAGTCGTCCATGAGATTTTTGAGGTTTACTTAAAGTGATATTTGTGAAAGTATTTTGAAAATAGCAATGTTCCCTAGAAATGCATATTATTATCCTGATGAATATAAAGTAGTTAATGTGTATTTATTGAGTTCTTTGTAGGTGTTTAGTACTGAGTCAGATATCATTTTGGATAATCTATGGGATTAGGTTTTTTTTCTCAACATAGTATTTTGTAAGGGGAACCTTAAATATTTCTAAATGGTATCGTTTCCATCCTGGGAAGAAGGTATTTGTTTCTTTTGGATTCTTTTTGGGGGAAAAAGAAAAGAAGCAAATATGTTAATTAAATGGAATGAATGTTTCAAGAAACAAAAACTGATTGCATGTAGTCCAACCTTAGAGCCAGCAAATAAACACCCCAGGAACCATGAAAGTTGATAGGAAAACGTGAAAGGATACGAGAGAAATATACCATAGGGCTTAGCAAATTTCTGCTGAAAATTCACTTGTTCACAAATATTCTGGACCAATATAACTGCCCCCATCGGGTTCTTTGTTTAATTTTTGAGTCTTTAATGACCAAAAGGTTGCTGAAATTTACTTGAAGAGTCTCTCCTGGATTTAGGAATATTAGACTTCCTGTGTGAAGATGGCTGGGAATCCACAGAACTCTCCTAAAATAAGCACTAAGTTTTGGAAAGAATTTTCTTTTGTGGGAAACATCCTATTCCCAAAGAGAGCACAAGCATGAGATCACTTTTTTTTTCCAGGGAGGAAGCTGAGGGGAGTCAGTTGGTCCAGCAGCCCCGAATGAACCTTCAAGACAGGTTAACATTCGAGACAGACTCCATCATTCTTTTGCCTTGGTCTTTTGGAAGAACTGCTCAAAGTCACGATAAAAGTTCAGGACATTCTGTAGAAGAATCAGCTGAGTACACAAATGAGCTATTCCTTATTATTTTCTCTGTTTCCTTATGTATCAAGAGCAGATAAAAAGACCTACCTTAGAAGGCAGTTGTGAGGATTAAAGAGCATAACGCATGTGTGTCTCTTGGCACAAAACAATCATCACTACTGAATCCTATGCCATTTTCCCAAGTCTGCTTATCCAATTGTTCTTCAAGTCTCAGTGTGACTTATTTATTCTGTTAGACCACATAATATCTAAAGAGTTAAGAAAAGTGCTTTTGAATTGAGAAAAGATGGAGGAGGCTGCCCTTCTAGGCCTCACCGAGGATGTGTGTGGGGTGGAATATAGCCTCTATTTAGGTTTGGTAAGAGCTTCATGATGGGACAGGCATAACTACTGTAGAGAAGTTGCTAATGCTACTGCATACAGGGCTGGCTACTTGTCTGGTCACCTCAGTGGAATGAATATGGGGCCACAGACCCATGCATTTTTCCACAGGTGAGATGGGATCGAGCAGCCCATGTCCAGTTCTCTTGTCTGAGATTTTGGTTACATTCAGGGCTCTTTTGGGATATATAACTCAATAAATATATCTGGGAGGACAGAACCACTACATGACCACGCTTGTTTTTGTTTTACCTCAGGGTCTAGAATCTGAACAGACAGGAATGAACAAACTAAGCTAAATACACACGTGATATTTGTAAGAAAAACAACAACTGGCTACCACAAAAGCTGCACATCAGGCCTGGTTTGGTCCTCTGCTTTCTGGAGTAGAGGAACAAGAGGGCAGCCTCACACTGTCCCTGTAGCCCTCTGGCCACAGCCAGTCAGAATGCTGCCCGATCCTAGCAGCCAAGATGCTGGTCAGGCGTGTGGTTCAGGCTCCCTGTGTCGAGGTTCCTGGGCCAGGCGTGAGGGTGCTTTGCCATAGAGCCTTCCAACATAATTCGGGTGCTGTGGGAGGCAGAATGAGTGTTTTAAGCTCTGGGGATTCAACGTGGGGCTCTGCTTTACTTCAGGTCATTGTTGTCTAGTGGAACCAGCTCTGCTCATGGAGTCTAGGGATTATCATTTATCAGTTGATTTCAGCCAAGTCACTTGATGTCTGTGGGTCTCAGTTTCCTTGGAGTGAGAACATCTCTAACCTGGGTCTCAGCACAAACAATCTATGAGTCTGTGGTCTGTCTCTGCCAGGGACACAGAACTGTGTGTGTGCGCGTGTGTACATGTGCATGCGTGTGTGTGTCCGTCCATCCATCCATCCATCCTCATGTCCTCCCTCTATTCTAGCCCCTGGTTCTGGGGATGTTCCTTCAAACTGTCCTTGGCGCCTCTTCAGTTATCCACATTTCTCTGTGCAGAAGAACAGATTAAGTTTGAATGGATCATTGTTTCTTATAAGAAAAACAACTGCTGATAAAGTCAGGGGATGATGATCTATTTATGAAACAGACAACCAAGGAGAAGTTTATGGCTTTCTGTTCTTTAGACTTAACTAGTTTTTCTCCTTGGAAAATGTTTTATGGAACTTGAATAATCACCCTGGCAATATGTTGCCAAAGTTTTCTTGGCTAGAGATCAAAGTCTCCAATACATCAGCACAATGAGAAAGCAGAAAGAGGCAGGAGGAAGTTATTTGCAATGAATTCTGGAGTCAGGCTCCAATAGAAAAGTAGAAAAAGGATAGGGATAATTAATTTCTGGAAGAATTGCAAATGGCCAATACATAGGAAAGGATGTCTAATTTCCCTAATGATGAAAGAAATGCAAATAAAAATAATAATGCTATCATTTCCCACTATCATTTTGAAAGAAATGTAAATGGTTGGTTAAACCTGGTGTGTCTATGAGTGTGAAGAAATGGGTACACTCATGTAGCTACCTGATACAACCTTTCGGAGGGCAGTTGGTGATACGTTCTGGTATGTAAAATGTACAGTCGCTGCAATTTTCAGTCTTGGACTTACCCTAAGGAAATAATTACGTAAATGTAGAAATATGTTTGCAACATTCAATATGTTTATATGGAAAACTAGAAATAACTTCAATGTGTATTACTGGGGCACTGGCATAGTCAATTATGGTAAATGCCTTCCAGACAATCCTGTGTAGTCAATGAAAATGACGATGTAGAGCTTTACATATGATCGGAAAAATATTTAGTAATACAAAACAGATTATGAAACAAAATGATCACATTTCTATAAAATTACATTAATAGAAATATGGGAGTTTTTTCATTTAAATCTTCACATAGAGGTTTGAGGCTACTTTTATTTCTTATTTAACTTCCAGCTCAGCCAATTATCAACTCTGTATTGTATCCTTAGGAAAACTTATTTAACCTCGCTTACTCTTGGTAAAAATGGGGCTAATGATATCAACCTTTTACCTTTTAGAGGTCACTGAGGGAATCAAGCAATAAACACATGTCAAGCACCTGGGATGGAGTAAGAAAATACTTTGATTTTTATCATTCACAGTTTCTGTTTTCCTTTCATTATATGAGTATAAACAGCTGTGTTCCTATGCCCAGGCTTCAAAGCGAGAAAGCTAAGTGGGCTTTGAATAGCTTCCATTGATTTAAATGCAGAAATATTATTTTCCTAAGGGTGCAGTCTGTCAGTAAAAGGCCATATTGAGTCATTGTTTTCTGAAGCCAGGAGAGGAGATTGAATGACTGATGCTGTTGGAGAGCCTAAAATAATATTTCATTCTTGTCATCCGTACACAGTTTAAGACCAAGTGATTTTGGATAGATCTACAGTTTCCCTCTTTGTTTGGAAGAACAAAGCTTTTGTTATTTATGCTTTTGAACAACAGAGCTTTGTCTTATACTCAGGAGCATTCAAATTAAACAGGAGGTTTCCTGGAGGGCTGTCCTATTTATCGTGAGGAGTGATCCCAAGTGGTAAGTAGACACAGTTAGCTCCAGCCACCTGTGGAGGGTCCACATCATCAGCAGAGGAAAATGGCCAAGACTCACAGAAGCACAGCAGCCAATAAGATTTGGGACTGACTTCTCTATGTTGTGTTAACATTGGTGAACGAATCCATTTAAAAACTCCCTAATTAGTCGGTGCCTGCTTTGCCCTGTAAAACAAATAACCTTGTATTACTTTTGGTGTCTGAGGTGGAAAAATGAAAATGCCAGTATTTTGAGTGTTTTTACTTTGGAAATTTGTTGTCCATACACAATTATTTCAAATACTCCTATGTTATGTTTTCAGAGCTAATGGGGGTTGGTAATCCGGCCTAAGGGTTTTCATCAAAGGCTCACAGATCATTAGAAAGACAGAAATTAGGTTGTCTCTGTCCTGTATCCCTCTTGTTATTTCTCTCTCCTTGCACTAAACCAGCTCCTGGCTTGCTACCACCCTGCCACACTCATGTGCCATTTGCACTTAGCAAAAGGTCAAGTCTAGGTAGAGTATATGAAGTTGAGTCTGTACTGATTCTTAATAATTATAGCTAGTAAGTTTGGAGCACTTGAAATATGCCAGGCTTTCTGTTAAGTGCTTTGCATGCATTGTCTCGATGCTTCTCAAGGAGTAACCCATGGATAACTGGATTTAAAAGTATCAGGGATGCCAGTGAAAAGTGAAGTTTCCTAGGCTCCATTATAGGCCTACAGCATCAGCATCTTGTCGTGGGAGTCAAGGGTCTGCCATTTTAACAAGCACCTTCAGTAATCCTGATGCACGTGAACTTCAAGAGCCACTGCATTATTTTATATTGTACATGGGACTCAACTGCAATCTTCTTTCCTTCCACTCCTCTGATTTCTGTGCTTAAATTCTTATGGTGAAAAGAAGAAAAAAAAATCCTATGGACTGTGAGACATGGAGCAATGCATGCCTTTCTTTTAGCTGCTGGTGATTACAAATGTTTCTCCATAGCCAAATTGCTTTTGAGGCACCAAGTATTTTCCTCTACTGTAGTAGGGTTAAATAATTGAGAAATCTCTTCTTGTTTGCTGGTGGCTGTGCTCTGGATATAGAGAGAAAAGACTTAGGGACTATAGACGGTGGACTGATATGAGTGGTTGGTTGTACTAGTTGTGCCCTGCCCAACTCTATGTGGTGGCCTTGCATGGCGGAGTGAAAACTTAGCATTCTTCTTGGCCGAGGGCTGTGTATGGAGGGCTGGCCCACCCCTGAGTGGAGAAGGTGGCTGATGTGCTGGTGGTTCCCATGGCCCAGAAAGCCCTGCCTGCCTTCTGCATGCTTTTGTTGTCATGCTGCAAGGGGGTTCAGTTGTTTACTGTGGTTATTTCTCTGGTTCCTAACTTTATTTCTAGGAAGTCCCCATTAAAATGAAGTGCCCATAAAAAAGAATGAAATCTTACCATTTGCAACAGCAGGGATAGACCTACAGGGTATTATGCTAAGTGAAATAAGTCAGACAGAGAAAGACAAATACCATATGATTGCACATATATGTGGAATCTAAAAAAAACAATGACCACAAAATAAATGACCAAACAAAACAGAAACAGACTTATAGATACAGAGAACAAACTGATGGTTGCCAGATGGAAGGGAGGTTGGGGGGCTGGGTGAAAAAGGTGAAGGGATTAAGAAGTACAAATTGATAGTTATGAAATAGTCATGGGGATGTAAAGTACAACATAGGGAATATAGTTGATAATAATGTAATAACTATGTATAGTACCAGGAGGATACTAGATTTATCGGGGGCCACTTCTTAAGTTATATAAATGTCTAACCACTATCTATATACCTGAAACTAATATAATATTGAATGTTAACTGTAATTGAAAGGAATAAAAATTAAAAAAAAATAAGATGAAGTGCTACTTGGAAGGTAACAGAAACATTTAATCATATTGGCACAGACTGGTTTAATCTGGCTGCTTGAGGGATGGAACCACGCGTTGGGAGGGGAGTACAGGCCCCTTTGTGGGAAGCTGGGGAGCATAGGTAAACTATTTTTTGGTGGGGGGAGGGAGGCAGAGCTGAAGTGGGAAGGGGCTAAAGACAAACTGGAACTGTGTCACAATTCTGAAGGTCACCTTCCAGCATACTGTTTCCTAAAATTCTCTGTCCCATCCCATCCCATCCTCCTCCTCTTTGGTGAATGTCAGTGCCGAGTGACTGTCTCTTCAGTCACAGGACTGGACCGCGGTGATGCTGCAGGTGGCAAGGTCTCAGTGGCACAGATGGTTCAGGAGAGAGACTTCATGTCCGACTCTGTACCTGAACCAACATAGGGAGAAATGGAAGCTTCCCCCTGAATCTGAGCCCTCCTTCCCTTTCCATTCCTCTGCCAGGAGCAGGATAATTAGAACAATGAGACTTAGCTCATTTGACTCCTTGCCAGCCTCCATGCAAAGCTTTCACATTTGCAATAATTTCTAGCAACTTCCTTGCATTTCTTTATCAACTTGTTGAGAAAGACCAGAGATGAGTCTTTAGCTAGTGAAGAGTCTGTCCAAAGGACTATTAAGCCTTAATATTTTATTTCATTTGGGATCTTGCAGAAAGAGCCCCAAATTTCATTTTTAAAGCATTTTTTGCTAAACTGAAAATGTTTCCCACTTTTGCAATGGTTTTTTTTGGTCCATTAGAGCTCATTTATGTGGTACGTGGTACTGATTCATTAATTTACCACCTTCCATGGAGAAGAGGTGGGTAGGAAGGGGTTCCCTGTGAAGGAGAAAATTTTCCTTGGTCTTAATGGTGGGTGTTGGGGAAGAGCGTGCAGATGAAGGGGCACATCTACAGAAGTACGACTGTGTGGGGCAGCATGGGTTCCTCAGGAACTATAAGCAGTTAGATATAGCTGGTGGGAGTTTGTGTGGCTGGAGGGAGATAAGGGGCAAGACCATTCATGAGTGAATGAATGAATGAATGAATGAATGAATGAGTATAGAAGTCCATAGTCCTTCCCCTAGGGCGGCTGTTCCCTCACCAACCCAACTGTTCTCTTCTGTCCCTTCTCAGTAGCAGGTTGAAGTCTCAGTTAATATTCTGCTCTGAGAAATCCCTTCCGCAGGGAGAACAGGAGATAATTAATTTCAGTATTCTCTCATATTTTAGCTGAGAAGTCACCATGAATTCTAGACATGGTTCATATAGTTGGATAATCAGCACAGCTGCTCATGATACGTAACTCTCTTTTTTTCTGCTTGAATCTTTTTTAGTTAGGGCACCATGACTGAAGATTAATGGCTTTCATTACTTTTTTGCCTTCGTGCAGGAATCTTTAAACGAGTCTGAACTTTGTACCAACTATCACATGAATCTTGTCTACTACAGTTACCCCCTCCTGTGTCATGTCTTAGGTGAGAGTCCTTCTGTGACACACAGGGTAGGGCAGGGTTAAAAGTGCCAAGTGATAACCAGGCAGAAAACTGACCATTCACAGTGACTGACATACCTCCTTGAGCGGATAGCTCAGAGGCATTAAGACAAAATCTTACTCATAAATATTACCTGAAATGAGATATGTGGTATGAGCAGATATATTTCACTGTATCTGGCTGTTCAATAATTCATCTCCATTTGGGGTATTGTGTAATTTATTGAAATCAGCTTGATGATGATGACAGTTTTCTCTTAATGAATATTCACCAAAGAATAGGCTCAGTTCTGAGCATGCATTGCCCATTTACTCTTCACACCAGATAGTTATTGTGTGTCGCACTATTTTACAGGTGAGGAAACTGAGGGCATACTGCTATTAAGTAGCTTGCCCAAGTCCCACCGTTAAGGGTCGGAGCTGGGATTTGAACCCACGCAGTCTACACAGAGTCTATGCTCTTAACCTCCATGTTATAATGCATACATACTACTTGAAGCAAAGAGGTTGTTTAGTCTCAAATATTAGGAACGCACCCTCCATGGTTTTTCTTACTAAGTGTAAGTCATTGCCCGATTTTGTCTATGTTATGTGTATGTTGTATGGCTTTTGAGAAACTTTGACAGGGTAAGGTCATAGAAAACCTGATTCAGCTGTCATCACCTAGAATAGTGTTGAATATATGTAAATGCAAAAAGTTGTAGGTTTATGTTAATTTTGAGTATAATATGTTTTAGAATCTTGTCAAATACATTATTAGTATGTTTTTATACATTCATGTTCTTAGGAGAGACTGAATTAAAAACAAC
Organism: Rhinolophus sinicus; assembly: GCF_036562045.2. Lineage (NCBI taxonomy): Eukaryota > Metazoa > Chordata > Mammalia > Chiroptera > Rhinolophidae > Rhinolophus > Rhinolophus sinicus. The sequence goes on from NC_133753.1 coordinate 161,342,538, forward strand.
AACAGAAACCACTAACTCAAAATTCCCTCCGTGGGCCAAGAGCAAAACTGAATTTGAGGTCTGTGTGCCCAGATAAAGTGTTTTGCTCTCTGAACAAAGAACATTAGCTTAATCCTTGCAATGACCATAGACTCTCATCTCTAGCATCCATCCCTTCTTATTTAAATGAAAAGAAAATTATTTTCTTGGTTAAAGTGAGGCAGGCCTTCTCCTTCTCACTGACATTTTTCTCTTTCGGTTTATACCGTATGATGCTGGCTCCAAGTGTCAGCGTTTGAACTGTCAGCGGTTCCCTACCAGCGAACGGGTCCTGAGGTCCTGGGCTCCATTAGGCAGAGTCCAGCACTGTGGAAATAATGGGGCTATTTATCCCAGTCACCTGGAATGGAGTTAATCCCCTGCCAATCTTTGACACACTAACAAGGTAGGTCTGAACCTTTCTTATAGTTTTCCCAGGAGCAACTCCTTTGGCTATATAAACTGCAGGGCCAGACAAATGAGCGTATGGGCCTACAAATCATTCTTGGCCCAGGGTTAGGGACTCTTTTCAGTCGGCTGTAGCTGTTCTGATACTTGAGATTTGCCGACACTTCTTGGTTCAGAAAAAGGTTTCCATTCCTGAGTACTTTTCTTTTACAGGGATCATCTTAATTTTTGTCTGTGAGACTGAGATCAAGGAAGTGAGTAAGAACTGAGTTCAGCTGTTTGAGTCCCTCTTTTATACCATGAGCTTCTTAGACGGGGCCTGATGTGATTGACAAAAAATATAAATTGATGGTGATGACAGGAGGTAGTATCTCTAGCTAGAATCTGCTAACACAAGCCCTGCTGAACTGACCATGATGTCTGCTATAAGCAGACTCTAATACATTGCACTAACAATTTTAGGCAAAAGGTTATAATATGGTATGTATGTTTTTTAGTTTCCTCCTCTGTTGCATTATTTGCAGTAGGGTATTGAAAACAAATGTAAACAGCAGAATTGGCTCACATTGGATCACATTGAGACATTACTTCCTTTGTTTCAGTGTGACAGCTCCAGGAACAAAATATCCAAGTCCCTCCCAAATTGCCAAAGGGCAGTAACATGTCTTCGGGTATCACGATTATTATGATTATAGGAAAAGAAGGCAGTGCTGGTCTTTTAGGAAGCTCTTACCATGAATGTGTTTTGAGGTAAACAGTACCTACTCACTGATGAACAGCTTGAAGTTGAGTCAAATAAAACCTTTAGTGTTTGTAAGAATCAAGGAGCCAGAGATAAGTGTAATTTAGCTACATGCTAACACAGAGAATGTGGACAAGCCATGAAAGCTTCTAACTCAAAGACGTTGGATGGTTATTGGCCATTGTCTTGCGTGGTGAGATGGTTGTCTTCAAAGTTGTTGGAGATACAGTCTCCCTATGGAAAATTTCTGGACAATAATACATGTGAAATGACGTAAATGCCTTACTTTAGAGTATTCTTGGCCTTGTCTGTTGAAAATGGAGATGTGAGCATGGGTGTTCAAGGGGATTTTAACGGAATTTTATTAAGGAAAGGAGAACAGGGAGCTCTGTGTGTTGAGGATTGTGACAATATTACCGTAAGGGTTCACTTTCCATTTCAGACTAGATTATCCATGTTATCTTTGAGTAAAGGGAACAACAATTTTAACACCCTGGCTTCCTCAGAAGTTTCAGTTCTCACATAGTCACCGTAGGCAAGAGCACTGTCAAATAAACAAAGATTTAATTAAATGAAAAAAAAGTTAAACAGAGCAGAAATATTCTTCCCTGGCTAGTCACACATTGGACAATTCAAAGAACAAATCTTTGGGGAATTGCTGATGGATTACTTTCTCTGTTCCTTGTGTACTGCTCTGTTTTCCTTCTTGGTGTCAAATCTCAAGTTGAATTCAGTCAATTATGTATGGCAAACAAAAAGTGCATAAATGTCTCTTCTGTTACTGTTGTTTATATTTCATCACTAAACAAAGCAAGTTTCCCTTCCAGCTTCTTCCTTTGGCAGCATATAAAACTGACATGATTTAAATATTGTGAAGGTTCTATTGTCACTTTGAAAGCATAGTGATTGATTTAGTTATTTAAAAGTTTATTACTAAGATTTTGTGTTGTTGCTAATGTTACACTTGCTTTTAAAATTTGTTGAAGAAACATACTGTTTGCTGAGGATTTGACAGGATTTGTTACCGTGTAAAGCACAAGTATCTAAGGGTGTGGTGTTGGGGTTACGTGTATGTCAATTCCATTTGGGTTTGTTTGCTTCTATTTTATCACCTCTTTTGACTTAAAAATGTTTTCCATAGATTCTTTAATAACTACAAACTTGGAAGTATGGTATAACAACTCGTTGGTATAACTAACACTTCAAAATGTAACGGGAAACATAAAAAATATTGCCAAGAAAACAAGAAGAAAACTGGACCACAGGGGCTCTGTCAACTTTCTTACGTCATTGTCTCCCTCGACAATCCCACATAGTACATTCTTACATAGCCTAGGTGCCAAGGACCGGAGGAGCTGGACAACAACCCGTCTTCCCAATTCACTTTCTTTTAAGATATGAAAAGCATTTAATCGTGCTCATAAGCACCTTTTCCCTCCTGCCTGCCTCCTGCCTTTATTCTGGTTTCTGTGGGTGCTTGAAAAAGCTGCTCGTCTGAAAAGGTAGCTCTAAAACTGTTCTGTAAAATGATCTCTTTTCCTCCACAAATGATCATTTTCGTTTCAAGTTTATTCCAGGTACATTAAACCTCCCTCTACTCGTACTTAATAGCAAATGATCCTACAAAAGATTAGAGTAGAAAAAGGTAAAATAAAATTAAAGCATAGGAAGTTGCCCAAGAGACTTAATGCATATAATTTGGCTCAGCATTACTCCTACTAAAAATAAAAAGATCAAAATTACCTCAGGTTTTTGCTGCTGTCCTTGCCCTTTGGTTTCCAGGGGTAACTTGGTCCTTTAATGCCGGCACGGTTGGGATTGCCAAGCCAGAAAAGATCTTGCTCCACGTATAGCTGCGTTTTCCCAGGTCATCTGTCCTTTCCTCAGACAATGAAGCTATGAATTTTCTCTGGCCTTGGGAGGGAAAGTGAGTCCAGATAAGCAGATTATTGTGTGGACTATCTCATCTTTGTTGTTCTAGTGCAGCCCTTTCAGCTTTCCAGAGCCAGTTAGACTTGTTATGAGGAGCTAAATGATTGGCTGGATCTGAGGCTCAGTTTCATAAATTATAGCCCAGTGTACGAGAAGCATGAGTCCTATAGTTGCCGTAGTCCAGAGCCCTGCCAGTTCCTGCTTTAACGCATATGTAGTCGTAATTGAGTTCTAACACGGCCTTGGATGTTTCTGTCCTAAATAGCTGACATTGCATCTTCAAGACTGTGTGAGTAATCCTGACTTTTTTTTTTAAACTCAGTAAATTAATTACATGACCTGAGAGGGAGTAATTTTAATGAGAAAATACTGAATTTGCAGATGATTCATTTTCAAGGTGCTGTTTTATATGTATCAAGTTCAATGCAATTTATCTTAAAGCTTCTGAGACCTGGCAGGGTTACTCCAGCGTTTTGCCATGAATCACAATCAAGCTGCCTTTGGAAGGCGGCTGTTCTGTGCATTTGTAGCCCTGTTTGCTTGATGGGGTCAGTAGAGTGATAAAGGTCCAGCATGAGTCTGTTAAAACAGGCTTCTGGTGTCAAGGCAATGGCTGAGAGAGCACTTGAGTCAGGCAAGTTTTAAGATTTCTCCCCCAGTGTCCTAAATTGGGAGAGAGCAACAAATGATAAGCAATCCTTTTGGGACACAGGTACACGGCAGTTAGAACGCCGAAGAATGAGAAATGTAAAAGGAGGGCAATAATACTTTTTTTCACCGTCATTTGAAACTGTACTAAGACATACTCTATAGATAACTAGAAAATTGTTCTATGTATAAAAATGTTCCTCAGTGGTTTTGTTTACGTGGTAGAGAGCTGAATGAGAAATCACTGGCTTGTTTTTAAAAGCCTTAGAAAAAGTATATTAAACACACACAGACACAACCATAACAGAAGAAAGTATGTGGATTGGAATTTGTGGTTGGAGCAGATCAAATTATCCCAGGGAAGCTGTTAGGTTTGTGTAATTTTGGGGGTGACCTGAGTTGCTAACAAGTTTTAAGGTATGGCTTGAGCAGACTGAAATGAGAAACTAGAAAACATCAGCGTTTAATTACCTTTTATAGCATACACTACAGGATAGAATTAATACTTAGTATGGACTGGTTAGTCTAAGCAGTTTACTTTGTTACTTTGAAAACATTATTGATTTCTCCCAGCCTATCATTAAAAAAAAGAAAAAAAAGAAAATAGGGGTCTTGCTTATAAAGTTACCGCTTAGAAATAATTTTTCCCCCTCCCAAATAATTTTTTATACTTTTTCTTAAAACAGTACAACACCAGGCAATTTCTAATAATTTTGGGTTATTTTCCAGTTTGCTTTTTGTCTAATTTTTTCCTCTTTTTCGTATAGATGTAACTGTATATATGTTTGTGCTATGTATAAGCCTCATGCATAAATCTTTTGAACAGTTTTTTTTTTTAAATCATGGGTCTTTGTGGCAAATATAAACTTATAACAGCTATTGTAATTACTTGCCAATTCTTATAAAAATATTATTTATACTCAAAAGCAGTTTATTTTCGGTTGCACCTATTTAAATGACATACATGATTTAGCTGGTAGGAGAGAAATATAAGTTATGTTTTTGCAAAACTTTTATGTTTAACATCATACTGGAAATGCAAAGTTTTGTTGTTAGAAATATTTTGCTTTCTGAAATATGATCCCATTTAGGTCACTCCAGTAGATGAGATTCATAAAAGGAAAGAAAAATAATCAACATAGAATTCCTTTCTGTATCAACCAAATGTATATTACTTTTTAAAGAAAAGTAATTCTAATACATTCTTTGAGAAACACATTTGCTTTATAAAGAAATGGTATGAGTTCCTTTATTGAGATAGAAAAGCGAGTTCATTTATTGAGTTTCCATAGCCAGAGACAAAATAGTAATATTTGATTCGCTCACTCTGCATTCCTAACTGTATTAGTGGAAGAAAACGATGCATCTATAAAAGGAATATAATCACATCCCTCAAGGTGGTCTGGGGCCTGTCTAGAGTTAGAAGGAGTGAGGGGGCTAGCTGCTTTATCTGAACTCGCTTCTGTCCTCTAACTTGGCTCCTCTTCTTGTCGTAGAATTTGTATAGTTTTTTTCTTGATGTAGCAGTCACCTTCCCTTGTACTTTTTCCTGCCTTCGTTCTTTGTATTAACTTTCTTGGGCTGTCATGGAGATGAATCAAATAAAAACGACATATGCTTAATTGTCAAACCTTAATAAGCTGCCCATACAATTCAGGTGTTTAGAGCCAGGCAAGTAGAGCTAAGAGAAATTCTGGTGAATTGCATACTAGGAATATTAACCTCTTGCACGGGTGCTTCCTCCAGGACCTCCATCTTTTCAGTTCTCCCTGAGATGCCAGGGTGAAATCTTTGTTGTGAATGGGCGGGATAGTAAGAAAAGCAAGAGTAGAAGAGTGCCAGGCGCCCAGGGGACAGAGAGCTGTGGGCAAGACACTGTGGGAGACGGAAATATCTCCAAAACAGCAATAGCTGATCTTTCTTCTCTCTACTCCTCTTTATTTTGTAAAGCCATTTTTATCTGACTGTGGAAGTTCTTTGCAGATAAGATTCTGTAAAACTATGCATATCTGCCTTAGACAGATGGATTTGACATAAGATGTATCCAAAAAGGAATGTATTACATCATGAACTTGCAAACTGTTCATGAACACACATTGGCATTTGGAAACTATTAATACTGCCTACTAAAGGAATGACATAAATTCAAATTGAAAAAAAATATTATTTTTGTTTGAATTACATTTTCCAGTGTTTTATTTGGTGAATTTTGCTTTTGGAAAGGCTAGCTCTTCTCTAAGACATTTTTTCCAGTGTTATATAGTATATAATGAACTAAACTTATGGCTTAATTTTGCCCCCAAATTTAATTATTCCTAGGTAGCTTTATTCAAAAAAGTTGCTTCCCCACCTTGAGCATGTTTTAAAGAACACAGAGCAAAACAAATACCCCACCTTCATACACAACACCACAAAGAGCCAAATGGTTTAGATTTGTATAGTTCCCTTCTTTTGTGGAGCTCAACACTACACTGGTGGAGGAGGAGCTTTCATTTAATTTAAAAATAATTAGTCATTCAATTTAATTATATAATGTATACAGGTAATATAATTCCCCATTATATTAGTCACTAGCCAAAATTATGTCCCTCCAATTTCCAATTTCTTTTCTTTATTTTTTTTTTATTTTTAAAATGTATTGGGGTGACAATTGTTAGTAAAGTTACATCAATTTCAGGAAGCAGAATGGCTTAGTGAATTAATCTTGGTCAGTGAGAATATGCTCAGGTCATTAAATTTTTCCAAGCCTCAGTCTCTATGTCTATAAAATTAAAATAATAATAAATGTCCTGGTATTTTACCGTATTAGTGAATATCACAGCATGATGAGAAAGCTCATGAAAGAATGTTCTAATTTTTTGTACATCATAATGTACTGTATAACTATAGAATATTCTTATTACAGAAGTTGGTAGCACTAGTTACCTTCCTTTGCTTCTAAAAGCATATTCCCAGTATTGGATAAATACTTTTTAAAGCAAAGAAAATCTTTACTGTTTCATCTTGAAAAGTTACAAAGACTCTTAGAGCCCCAGTCCTTATCTGTCTGTTACTTGAGTATAAAAAATACCAGTAGGGTTACTGTGACAAGTAAATGTGGCATTGTATGTGGAAACATATTTAGTATACTTCTTAAGTGCCACGTAAATATTACTTATGACAACTATTTTCAGTATATTAATAAAAGTATAAATGGTCAATTTTTAAAATGAAAAATACCAGATACATTTCTTACGGATTAGTTTAACATTCTAAGCTATGTCTGTCTCCCTCAGGATGTATTTTCTTGTTGGTTAAGCTTGTGCTGTGACTTTACTTCCACTTAGATATAGCACTAAGCCAAGAGTCAGATAAGCATTCCTTCACAGTCTACATTTAGAACTGTTAATGGCGGTGTTTTATAGGATATAGTTTTCTCACAGGAAAAAGTGAGTTAGGAAATTCAGACTGCCAGATTTTCTTAGACTTTTTATTCCCGTCTTGACTTTCTTTATTACATTTCACTAATGGAATAATCATGTAGGTTTCATGGTATTGCTTATACCTAGGACTTTTCATCGCAGGAATAAAAAAAAAATGGTCAAAATGACTTTGTGAATGATTCAGAAAGTTCAGTCAGCAGTTTGGAATCACACATTTTTAACTGGTTCTTCTTCGGAAGATCATCATGCTTTTTGGAATATCGGTCCCAGCTGTGTCCTACATTTCAGCTGCTTGAGTGCACTGTTGTTAAGAGTTTGATTATTTCCTAACCGTAATATCATTTAGTCAGAAGCAGTTCTACCACATGTAGTACTTCTTATTCTTTTTAGATGAAATCACAGAAGAGGAAGGCACAATAAGCAAAACAAATTAAAATGAAACGGATCCTTTCCTATCTTTATCCTACCCACCCTACCCAGCAATTCATGAGAGAACTTGCCAGAAATGAAGGAATTTCATTTGTAGTAGAGCTTGCACATTGCCATGTAGGACCATTGTCCTGACTTTCTTGTGCCTTTGGTGATTAGATAAGAACACTCTTTAGTAATTTAAAATTGCAAGGAAAGAATGTTTTTTAACTTCATTACCCCCTAACTTTATTGAGATATAATTGACATATAACATTGTATAAGTTTAAGGTGTACAACATGTTGATTTGATACACTTATATATTACAAAACTATTGCCACCATATCGTTAGGTAACACCTGTGTCACATCATCACATAATGACTCTTTCTACTTTTGTGCTGAGAACATTTAAAAATTACTCTGTTAGTTACTTTCAAGTATATAATACAGTATTGTTAACTATAATCACTATGCTGTACGTTAGATTGCTATAACTTGTTCAATTTATAACTGGAAGTTTGTACTCTTTGACCAACGTATCTCCTTTTCCTTCGCTCCCCTAGCCCCTGGCAACCACTATTCTAGTCTCTATTTCTATGAGTTCAGCTTTTTAGATTCCACGTATAAGTGAGATCATACAGTATTTGTCTTTCTCTGTGTGACTTATTTCACTTAGCATAATGCCCTCAAGATTCATCTATGTTGTTGCAAATGGCAGGATTTCCTTCTGTTTTATGTCTGGATAATATTTTACTGTGTGTGTGTGTGTGTGTGTGTGTGTGTGTGTGTGTGTGTGTGTGACATTTTCTTTATCCATTCATCCATCTATGGACACTTAGGTTGTTTCCTTGTCTTGGCTATTGTGAATAACGCTGCAATGAACATGGGGTACAGATATATCTCATCAAGACAGTGAATTCATTTCCGTTGGATAAATACCCAGAAATGGGATTGTAGGGGTCATATGGTAATTCTTCTTTCAGTTTTTGAGGAACCTCTATACTGTTTTCCATGGTGGCTCCACCAATTTACTAAAATGAATATTCTTGATCAGTAAATTTCCCTTATTCCAGTGGTGTTCTTGTCATCACTTCATTACCACCAGTTTCCAGGTCCTTGTGCTTTGGCAAAGGGGAAAGTACATGGAGAATTGCTCATATTCTTTTGGCCAGAGTTTGGTCACATGGCCCCACCTAGTTGCAGGAAGGCTAGGGCGTGTAGTCCTCTTTGTGTTTGGGAGAAATAGAAAGTTGGTTTGGTGATTAACCAACCAACCTCTGCCATACCTTTTTTTCTTTTCTTTTTATCCCTTTTCTTTCTCTTTCCTTCCCTTTCTTTCTGTTCTCTAATACACCTACGTAGAATCTAGGCCTTGTAACCACTAATTAAAAGTTAAATTTAAAAAATTATTATCTTTGCCTCTAGAAGAAATTAGGAATATAATTTTATTTTTAAATTCTTAATCCTACATGTTAGTAATTTTCCAAGGCTATTTATTATAATATAACTGAAAATTATGATTATAGAGATTACTATTTGTTTAATATGTATGTCCTATGGCGAAGAAAATGGTAATGGGATGTTTTTCTCTCTCTGCCTAGCCCATTCTCTTCTACATCAGGTATTTGCATTCCTTTCTTTGTAGTTTTAGGAAAGGGTGGGAAGCAAATGAGAAACTGGCAACAAAAATAAAATGACTGATCAAAACTTATTTATTCCTCCCAGTTCCTTGAGTATTTTATAAGCTTTGTAGTAAAAGCTGACTTAATATTGGGGAAAGCTACTGTGAACTGTTATGGAGAACTGTTTCTTGCATAGAGTTGAGCAAATGGTTGAACTAATGTTAGTTTGGTTAGCCTGTATTTTCTAGAGGGTATTTCTCTCCACTCTGAACTTCTGGAGATTAGCAAAAATATTCATATCACAAATAAAAAAGAACACAGATGCCTACTCATTAACCAAAAATATTTTTTTTCAGGTCATTGCTATTTAAAAAATGTCTCCACAAACTTTGAATTTCTTTTAATAAAATATCATAAACTGATTTTTGTTTTTCACTATGGATATATTAGGGTCAAATATTTTTGTTGGGTGATAAACCATTAGTAACCTCTGTTATTTTAACAGCTAAATTACTTTCCTTCCATATAAGCCAAATTTACAATTAAGCTATTTAAGAAATAAAGACAACAAATAAAAATCTGTTTTAATTTTCATATCCTGACCTAAGAAATAAAATGACTAACTCATTTGATATCCTCGTATTTATCTGTCTAAACTAGAAGCACCTAAAAAAGAATTTTCCCATAACTCCACTTACTTGTTTATTTCCCTGACTCATTCCAAAAACAATTTTTAAAAATATTTTTTATTAAAATGCAGCTAACATACAATATTATGTTAGTTTAAGTTGTACCCCATATTTATTCAACATTTATACACCTAAAGAAGTGATCATCATGATAAGTCCAGCAACCATCTGACACTGAACACGATGTTATGGACTATATTCCCTATGCTGTACATTACATCCCCATGACTTATATGTTTTATGCCTGGAAATTTGAACCTCTTATTCCCCTTCACCTCCCCTCTCTTAATTTTTCAATTACAGTTGACATTTAATATTATTTTGTAGTAATTTCAGGTGTCCAGCATGGTGGTTAGACATTTATATAATTTAGTAACTGACTAGTACCCTGACTAGTACCCAACTGGCACTATACATAGTTATTAACATGTTATTGACTATATTCCCTATGCTTTACTTTACATCCCCGTGACTATTTTGTAACCACCAATTTGTACTTCTTAATCCCGTCCCTGTTTTTACCTTGTCCCCCAAAACCCCCCAAAACAATTTTAAATGCAACACTGAAAAAAAGAATCTCCTCAGTATAACATCCAACAATTTTTTTTATTTTGGTGTAACTGAACGAAGATAATAGACACTTACAGTCTTTACCCTGAGGCATTGAAAAACACTGATATGTCTCCATCATTAGATTGGGAAGATTATATTTACTTAGTAGAGATTTTACATATACCTTATCATATTTATGGTCTTTGAAATAAAGCATCTCACATATGGTTATAGGGTAATGCCTTGGCATAGTGTAGTATGTATTTGAAAAAGGGGTGGTATTTGGAGCCACACTGCTTGGTTTCAGATTCCAGCTCTGCCACTTAGTAGCTGTGTCATTCTGGGCAAATTTTTAAGTCTCCCTGTACCTCAATTTCCTTATCTGGAAAATGGGATAATAATAGTACCTACTTGGTTGGGTTGTTGTGTGCAATAAATCAATATACATAAAACACTTGGAATGATGGTTGACTCAAAATAAGTGCCTTATAAATGTCTTCCTATTATTATTGTCTGATGTATTGATTATTTCATAAAATATATATTTTTGATAACTGAAGTTTATTCACTCAGTTTCAAAACTTCTAGTAGCCAATTTTCGTGGATCTTTCTAAGTGGATTCTGTGTGTCTATAGAGGTTAAGTGGGATATTTTTGTGATTCAGAGTCATCATTAACATTCAGAATCATCATTATGACCATCAAACATGGAACTCTTCTGTAAGTAAGTGAAGTTAAAATGATTTAGATGATATTAAGCGGTTTGTTTAGGGAGAGTATTTTGCCACTAAACGAGCTAGTCCAGACTGCTCTGCTGTTTCAGTCCCCTGGCTGTGTTATGAAGGCTTTCGGCCTTCATAAACTGGCCAGTGCGATCACCCCAGCTTTGAAATTCCTGTTTCTCTTTTGCTATAGATTGTAAGCAAGGAAATAACTTAGTTTTTAAAGAAAACTGTGTATAAAATGAGAGAATAGGCTTTTGCACAGGGTGCCAGTTCTCCCCTGAGAGTAAATAACAACATGAGTGCATTGTTTTCCTTTGAAGTGAGGGTTAAGTTTTTAGAACAGGGATTGGCAAAGTACTGCCCGTGGCCCAAATCTGTTTGTACAAATAAAGTTTTATTGGGACACAACCACACTCATTCATTTATATACTGTCTGCTGCTGCTGTCACATCACTAGGGCAGAGTTGTGTAGTTGCCACAGAGACCATATGGACCCAAAGCCTAAAGTATTTACCATCTGATCTTTTAGAGAAAAAAATTTGCCAAAGCTTTTTCTAGGACAGTAAATTTGGGCAAAGTTGAAGTAAATGAGATGTTACTATGTTTTGCTGTCTCTGTTAACCTGCATATTCAATTACCTGTAGCACTGTGGCTCCTAAAAATATTTTGGATAAACAAGAATTTATTGTAGTAATTTATATTGGATTACGGAAAAATAGCCCACAATAGCACATTTAGAATATTAAGAGGAAATGAAAATATGATTGTCAAGCAAAGTTATGTGGGAATCCTCACTTTACTGCTCTACTGTTATCAGTACATAGCATGATATAAAATTATGTAGCTTTCTGTTGTGTTCCGTAGAGTGTTCTAGAAATGTTACCAGTTAGTGGCTGGGTTTCTCGCACAATTATCCTCTTTTCTCACATAAACTATCTATTCCTTATCTTTCTTCTTACATATATCTCTGTTCTTTATCTTTCCTGTGAATATATATATATATATATATATTTATATACTTAGTTAACCAACATTGTGTTATTCAGGAGCATAGTGTACAGAAAAGGACTTTGAATTCTGATTTAGTCACATTACAAAAGAAAACCTCAAGGAAGTTACTTTGCCATCCCTAGCCTCAGTTTCCTTGCCTCTAAAAGGGAGCCAAGAATCCTGGCTCCGCTTGCTACATGCTGTAGGCTGAATTTGTGTCCCCCCCAAAATTCATATGTCGAAATCCTGATGCCTAATATGATGTTATTAAGAGGTGATTAGTAGGTCATGAGGGCAGAGCCTTAATGAATAAGGTCAGTGCTTCATAAAAGAGCCCCACAGAACTCTCTAGTACCTTCTTCCATGTGAGGGTACAGTGAGAAGCCTGCAGCCTGGGAGAGGGCCCTCACCTGACTGTGCTACCACCCTGACCTTGGACTTCCAGCCTCCAGAACTGTGGGAAATAAATTTCTGTTGTTTATAAGCCACCCAGTCTGTGGCATTTTGTTGTAGCAGCCCAAATGAACTAAGACACCATGCAAGGAGGAACAAATGAGAGTAAGCATAGAAGAAGCCTATGCAAGCTTGTATTATTATTTGTATCCTAAATAACGTCCTCAGTTTGGCCCACTTTCTTCTCATACAAAGATGTATATGTTTATGGAACAGAATACAAAAAGGATTCTGCATGAACTAAAATTGTCGCCTGGGCCGGGTATGAGGCTGTGAGCGTGAAGGAAGTTAGGTGAGAAAGCCTCTTCGAACAGCATATGTGTTTCTTGGGTGTCTGCTTCGTTATTCACTTCTCTGATGTGAGAGTTTACGCTTTAGTGCAGACCTCTGGGAAATATGCAAAGAAAAAAGAAAGAAGGAAAACCTTGGAAGGGGAAAAAGACAGTGCTTATGTCAGTACAAAAGTCTGAATAGAAGAAAATTATTGTTGGTTTATTTTAGCTACAGTTCTTTAAGTGAATTTGGCATGTGGGCAGGATGGTTGTTAATTTTTTCAGGATGAAAGAAGGAATAGTTTCCTTTAATAAAAATAGACTCTCAGTGGTGTGGCAATCAGAAGTCCCCTGTGATGAGACTAGGGTAGAATTACTGAAGGATGAAGAGAACATATGTGGTTATATTTTGTTTTTATTGGAGCCCACAAGGAAAACCAACAGTCTACTGGGTGTAAGATATTTTTACTTGTAAAAGATCACCCCACTTTTATAATTTAAGGAAATGCTAATAGATCGGCTTTGAATTGCAATTGCATTGAATATATTTCCTCATAATCCTGTTTTGAAATGATTTTAAAAACTTGAACCAGAAAATTAAGACTTTTTTTAAATGAGGTAGCGTGTCCTTTTAATTCTTTTGACGTTTAGAGAAAATATTTTTAAATTGTGATCTTGAATTTGAATTTAGGGAGACCCCCAACCTCCACTTTTAATCTGTTGGTTATTTGGAGGGTAATTATTCAAGTTATATCAGTTAGCAATTATTGTGTAACAAACTAGTATAATTTTTTTTTTCATGTGTCTACTGGTTAGCCAGTGGAGTTCTGTTTATTTAAGTCAGATTCTGATTATTTTAACTGGCTTTACTCATGCATTGGTGGGTAGCTGTCAGTATGAGACATCTTTGACTGGGATAAGTCAGTATTTTTCCACATGTCTGTCATCCCTGCTCTCATCCCTCCAGCAGGTGAGTCCAGGCGTGTTCTTATGGGAGTGGCTGGGGTCCAAAGGTAGACAAGCTCAGTTGTACAGGAGGATATGTGGCAACACACAAGCTCTATTTGTGTCATTTTCTAATATCCCGCTGGCCAAAGCAAGTCCTGGTGGAACCCAGGGTCCCAGTGAAGGAATACAAAGTTATTGGTCAAAGGGTGTAGATCTAGAGAGGGTATGGATTGGGACCTCAATCTACCAGATGTCATTTCATTTTTTCCCTCCATTTTAGCAGCCTCCATCTGGCAGTTTTACTGTTCATTAGCACTTCTACGGACTGGTCGGAAAAATAAACAAACACCAAATTTCTACATAGTTACTTTTTAACATTTGTTTTTAAAACTTGGTGAGGGAGTAGCTTGTCATTAAAGACTAAAATAAGATTTTTATTTTATTTATTTACTTACACACCATCTCACTCTTTTTTTTTTTTTTTTAACCAAATTAAGCACCACCCATTCTTGTATAATGAACTTGGTTCTTTTACATTTCTATCCATTTCCATCCCTGAGGGCTATTCTGTCTCCAGCTAATTTTTGTATTGTTGGGCCAATATTCTAGTAGGACTTTGGTGGGTGAGTCTGTGCATTTTTGGAGGACTTTGGTGGGTGAGTCCGTGCATTTTTAGTCTTACTTTCATATGTTCTTGCTTCCCTCTCTCAAACTCTAGTTTGCATTTCTTACTGTCTACAAGTCCTAGAGAAACGTGAAACTGAACATGTTTCAAAGAGTACTCATTACCCACACTTTGTGCATCCAATCATATCTTCAATTAACAAATATTTGTGTACTGGCTTCAATTGTATTTCAGGCATTAGTAACATAGTAGTGTACAATATAGACCAAATATATTGTACAATGTATCGTAAGCTTCTGGAGCTTACAATCTAATGGGGCTTGACAGACAGTAAACAAATGCCTGAATAGCTCATTTACTGTTTGGTAGTGAAAAGTGTTATGAAGGAAATAAAACAAGATGAGCAGTAAGACAGTGATGGAGGAGTGAGTGGGCATTCAGAGAAGGCCTCTGAAGTGAGAGAGTGAGCCATGAAGGATGCTGCAAGCAGAGGAAGGGCAGATGCAATGGCTGTCTGAATAATCAGTGTGGCAGCAAACATACATCCAGTGGGAAGAGTGGTAGGGAATATGGTGTAGAGACAAGCAGGGGCCAGATCATGTAGGGCCTTTGAAGGGCTCTGACAGCTCTTTGCATTTATTCTAAGTGGGATGGGAATTCATTGGTGGATTCAGGGCAGAGAAGAGACATGAACTGGTTTTAAGGATAGAAGCTGGGAGGCTAGGATGGTCATGTTGGAGAGAGAGGCTTAGGGGATGCCTTAGCAGAGCAGCAGTGGAGGCTGTGAGAGGATGGCAGACCCTGGAGCTCTCCACAATGTGTTTCATTTAAATAAACCAAGTTTAGATGCTGAGATTAGCTCTGCAAAGTTGAGCATATGCAGAAGTGTTTCCCAAAGTAGATTCAGCATACGTCCAGTGATGTCTGAGTTAATTTTAGGTGCTAAGTCATATGAATGGATCTTTTACATTTTAATAATCACATATGAATTCAATGTGTATTAGGCAAGATATAAAACTTGTATATAAAACCCATGATTCTGTAGTTATTGCTTGAAGTGAGGATAAAGTATTGAGTATACTACAGAGTTGAATGCAGAAACAGCAAAAATTGTGAGGGTTGTATCTGAATGATTAGATTTAAGGCAAGGTGAAAGGATTATTTATAAGATTTAGTTCTGAGGGATAAGTGAATGATGACTCTAGTTTTAGGGTAGTGTGTACTCATAATTACGTATTACCACTTATTTATTATCTGCTGAATATGAGGCTCTGTACTAGGCACTTTGTAGATGATATTTTACCCAATTCTCACAGCAGTCTGTGGTATAGGTGGAAATTTGATATTCCTATTTAACAGAAGAGGAAAGTGAAGTTCATAGGTAATAAATAGTTTGTTCTAGGAAGTCACTGAATTTTCAGCTCTTACAAGATTATAAATGTAATGTATAGTTCTGATAAATTCTCTGCAAACAGGGACGTAGTTATTTGGTACACTTATGTATCAGAACAGTTTCTGATATATTCTAGACATTCAATCAATACTTGCTGAATGAATGAAAGAAAAAGAATGGGTCTTTTATTTAGGGTCAACTCAAGAGTGGTGAATATGCCTGTTTCTCACAATAGTATGAGTTTTAGGAAGTAATCACCTGGAGTTTTAATGGAAAGGCCATATTTGGGCACATAAAGTGACTTACTGTGCCCCCTAAATGCAGGTTTTCTCAATGTCCCAACATTGGCCTTATGTTTTTTCCTATCCTCCCTTAACACGTTGCGTACGGATCATGAGAATCTTCACGAGGGATTTAAACCCCGCCATACGCAACGTGTTAAGAATCTCATCCACTCTTCTGGCTATAACTAAGTGTGCAACTTCAAAATCTCAGACTTGGGTCCTAAACTCCAGTCATAGAACAAATACACCCACTTACAAACTTGGAGCCACTTCTGGACCAACATAACCTTTAGGAAGTCAGTTTACCTCCCTTGAGACCCAGTCTCTGTTAGTAAGAGGGAGAGATAGAAGCTAGATCTGAGCCCTAATCTGACTGAAACGTATGTGTGCCAGAAGGAATAGGACAAGATACTTAGGGAGAACGACATTAGGGGAAAGATGACTTGAAAGGCAAATGAAATTCAATTTCCATTCCTCTTGGGCATCCTTGTTTTGCTTTTTACCTAGAACTTTCTCAGTAAGGAGTTAAACACAGTCTTGTGCTGTGTAACAACCATTTGATAAACAATGGGCCGCATATATGGTATAACCAGGGTCCCATAAGATTATAATGGAGCTGAAAAATTCCTACCGCCTAGTGATGTGGCAGCCATCATGACAGAATAGTGCAATGCATCATTCACAAGTTTGTGTGATGCTGGTGTAAGTAAATCTACTGAGCTGTCAGCCGTATAAACGTAGAGCACGTGCAGTTACAGTAGTAGACTCTACCATCTAGGTTTGTGTAAGTGTACTCTGTGATGTTTACAGAACTAAAGCACCTAATGACTCATTTCTAAGAATGTATGCCTGTCGTTAAATGGCACATGACTGTAGTCCTTTTAGGTAAGTTTTCTTAAAAAGCCCGAGTTGTTTTCCTTAAAAAAATTAGAAGGCAAAGCTTTGAAAGCAGTCATTCAAGCACTTAGACTCCTGGGTGCAGCTCTGTCTGACTTGCTGAGGGAACCCTGCCTCCCCACTTCCCACTGGACACACTCTATCTCTGCTGGGAGCCACCAGATTGAGGGCAGCCAGCACTGGGCAGAGCATGCGGGGAGGTCTCTGTGCAACAGGGCAGGTGGACTGAAATCACTGGACAAATGGGCTCCTGGAAAGGGACAGGAGCTTCCTAAAGGAACACTGTTAGAGGGTAAGGCAAGCTCAGGGAGGATGTGACGGAGTGTAGAAGGACCCTTCCTTTTTGCCTTTCCTCCGGGAGGTGGGGGCTGGGTGGAGGGAGGAGCATGCCCAAATGAGAATAAGAACTTCACATGTTTAGTACTCACTGCCAGACTACACCTTCTCCTTGTCCCTTCATAGCTCTGCCTCATATCCCTGATCAGCCCTGGCAGCACACATTTTTTTTTGAATTGTGAAACACATAATTTTTGCAAAATTATGTAAGAGGAAGAAGTAGGAGTGTAAGGATGGAAACCACATTATTATCAACCTCTGCAAACTCATAATCTCCTGGGTAAAAGACACATGAATAAAATGTCCAATTCAAGTCTGAATGGAGGTAAGCTATATACAGAGGTAAACACCTGCTTTGAGAGGGCAGGGTAAGGTAAACAAATTCCAACGGGTGAATTCGGGAAGCCATTTTGAAAGAAATCGGATTCAAATTAGGCTTTGAGGGAAGGACATGACTTTGCTATTTATCTTTAGGAAAATAGGGAGTTCTAGTCTAGGCAATGGAAACAGCCTCTTCAAAGAAACAGGGAAATGCTGGGGCTAGGATAGGATGGGGGTCGGGTCAAGGGGAATTGCCAGCTGAACAATGCAGAGGGAATTTGTGCATGTTGTTGGGAAGGGGTGCTAGGAGATTGGAATAGAAGTGTGGGGAGGTTATGCATTACTGTGCGTGCCAGCTGAGTTCTTTGAACTTTATAGGGTCTGCATGTTGAGCTTTTCATGCTTTGGTGAGGGGACTTGGAGAGTGGAGTGAAAGGAGAGGGCCATGGTCAGCTGCAGCAAGGAAACTAGTTAGTTTTTCTTAAAGCTTTTTTATTTTGAAATAATTTAAATTTAGAGGAAAGTTTCAAGAATAGTCGAAGAGCTTTGACATATCCTTCAATTGGATTTACCAGTTGTGAACATTTTGCCACATTTGCTTTATCATTCTCTCATTCTCTAACACATACATATTACTAAGAATTTTTTTTCTAAACCATTTGAGAATAAATTGGAGACATCATGCCTCTTTATCCCTAAATATTTCAGTGTGTATTTCCTAAAACAAGCTTTTATTTATATAACTTTGAGACAGTTATTGAAATCAGGACACTTAATATTGATACAAAACTGTTATTTGATCTATACACTTTATTCAGATTTTACCAATTGTCAATATAAAGGAGGTATTTTTTTATTTTTTATTTTTATTTATTTATTTATTTTTAACGTACTGGTACGTGTCAGTGAAACAGTCTGGAACTGAAACACTGGCAGTGGGAATAAGAGATGGATGCAATAGGATTTGGCAACAGTGGGTTCTGAGAGTGAGAGAGGAAGTAACGCTGATGATGAGGTAGTAGTTTATAGGGTTGATGTCATTTACCAACAAGGAATTCAGGAAAGAGATTTAAAGTGCAAGAGTGAGTATATGTTCTGAGTGTTTGATTTAATAATTATAATTGGATTTCTACAGTGCATTAAAAAGCAGAAAGGCGATATAATGAGAGACAGCTTAGTATAGTGGTCAGGAGTATCCATTTTGGTGGTATATTGCCTAGGTCAGAATCAGGCATTGCCATTTATTAGCTATATGACCTGAGAGAGTCACCTAAGCTGGCTCTGCCTCAGTTTTCTCATCTGTAAAATGGGAATAATAATACTACTGGCTCATAGGGTCCTTGTGAGGATTAATTAAATTATTATTTTTAAAAGGCTGCATCAGAAGCCTGCCTGACACATAGTAAATGCCATATATCTTGAATCAATATAAATAAATTGGACTTTCGATTGTTGTTATGGAAACCCAAGTTTGTGTGCCCAGTGCTTCGAAAGGCTAAAACTCAAAATGTCAGAATTTGCAATAAGGAAAAATGTATTAATCAAGAAGCCACCGACCAAGAAAATGGGAGACATAATGGTGTCTCACACCTTCTTGCTCACTGGGCTAGGTTAAGGTTTTTTAAAGGGTTAGGGAGAATAAGTATGCAGGAAAGCTGGTGGGGCAAGTTATAATTGGAGGATCTTGGAACTTAGCTGTTTATGGTAAAGGGGCATCAACACCAGATCTTCCTGAACAACGGATCTTTGGCTTCTGAAAGGGTTCTGGTGTTTAAGTTCTGGTTATGTCCTGGTCCTGGTTCTCTCTCTCTCTCTCTCTCTCTCTCTCTCTCTCTCTCTCTCTCTCTCTCTCTGTGATGGGGGGAGAGACTTTGTTTCTGGGTGTAGCTGGAGGCCAGCTTTCTCTCCTTTGCATATGCCTCAGCTGCATGACTTGCGATATTTGTCTGTTGTCTCTGAAGAGCTTACTCAGTATATTGTTAAACAGGATAGGACCATTTTGAGCTGGTTCTGTGGTTACACCATTATATTACTGAATCCTCACTTGCAAATCTGTAAAGTAACTACTACTGTTATTACCAACTGGAATTCATGTTACATGGTTCACCCAAGCCAAACAACTGTTGATATAGAAAATTCATTTTGTCCCACATACCAGACTCTCTTCAGGCTCTCTGCACGAGAATACCTGATAGGCTGTAGAAATGGTGTAGTGAGACCGTGTTGGGATAAGGGCTGAAGGTTTAGAGATGAAAGTCCTCTACACAGAGGTGAGTGTTGAAGACATGAGATGTATGCTAAAGAGAGTCTATAAAAGAAAAGACTGAATGTTGGAGCTGGTGGATGAGACTGGGTAGGAACAGTCAGAGAAGTAAGAGAGACAGCAGGAGGGTGTGGAGTAAAGGAAAGGAAGAAATATGAGAATTTAAGGAAAATTTGCCCTTTCTTTGGGAGTCAAAGTAGGACAAATTTAGAGCAGAGACCTGAATGGTAATGAGTGGGTTCCCTGTGACCTTAGTGAGAATGGTTGTATTGATGTGTGAAGGCAGAAGCCTGTGTGCAGGGGCTCAAGAAGAGAATGGAAAGAGGAAATGTATTTCATGAAAGTAGATTATTCTTTCAAAATTTTTGCAATACATAAAAAGAATGAAATCTTACATTTGTGACAACATGGTTGGACCTAGCAGGTATTAATGCTAAGTGAAATAAGTCAGACTGAGAAAGACAAATACCATATGATCTCACCTATATGTGGAATCTAAAGAACCAAATAAATGAACAACAAAACAGAAACAGGCTCATTGATACGGCGAACAAATTGATAGTTGCAGGGCAGGGGGAGGTGGTAGGGGGCTGGGTAAAAAAGGTGAAGGAATAAGATGTACAAATTGTTAGTTACAAAATAGTCACAAGGTTGTAAAGAACAGCATGGAAAATATAATCAGTAATACTGCAACAATAGAACTATGTATAGTGCCAGGTGGGTACTAAACTAATTGGGATCAATGCGTAAATTATATAAATGTCTAACACTATGCTGTACATCTAAAACTAATATAAAATAATATTGAGTGTCAACTGTAACTGAAAAAAAATAATTAAAAAGGGATATTTGGCAATAAAAGGAGGGAGAACTTTGGGAAACGCAGGATCAAGAAATAATCTTTTCCCAACAGAGGCAATTGTCTTTGTCATCTAGGAGGGGAAAGGGATAAGCTGAAGATGCCACATGTTTCTGTAATGACAGAAAAGTCAAATAAAAGACCTTTCTTTCTTTTTTTTTTATTGTTAAAGATTGAAAATCCTGAAGTCTTGAGTTTTCTCTTTAAAATATTTACAGTTCCATTATGGATCTGTATTTGTTTCAATTTAAGTATTAATGTATTTATTATTGAATAAAATAGATTAAGTTATTAGCTAAAAAGTATATGCCATGTTTTTCCATGACTAGGCCCTATACTGGGGATGGGGATAGGGACGAGGCTGTATATCCTTGTTTAAGAAGCCTGGGATAAAAACAAAAAGAAAAAACAGAACTAACTGTAGGGAACAACGAAGGCATAGGATAAATAGAACAAAAGGCAAAAAGTAGGAAAGGAGGAAAAATTTGAAGTGGTAGCTAGAGAGGGGGATATCAGCATGTCTGATCTTGAAGATAAAACAACTGTAAGTGATGATGGGGCCGAAAGTGTGATCAAACAACCCTTGGGTGAGACGAAGAGATTAGGCTGCCTTGGGTGATTTCCATCTTGTTGAGTTGCTCCTGACTGAGACACAGAATACAAAATTTCACTATTATGGTGCACAGAAGAAAAATCCATGTTTAAAAAGCTTTTGTAAAATGTTAAGCCAAGCCTTTATTTTTAAACATTGTCGTAAAGTCCGAAAGAGATTAATAGAACTAATTCAGATCCCTTTAGGGAACACTTGGTATCTGCCTCTTGCCTTATATGCTCTATTAAGTGGAAATGAGAAGACCTGTATAACTGAAATATCAATTTTGATACTAATTTTTGAATGAATGCATTTTTCAGTTCATTGATAGACATCTTATTTACTTTTTCTGGAGAATCTCTGTCTTGAACAACAAGCAGATAATTTGTGGAATTAGTGGCTATTTCAGGAGGGTAAGTAAGGGGTCCTTTGTGCCCATTTTGTGCCTATGATTTAAAATAAGGTTGCAGGCAAATACTTCCAGTCAAACTTGTAGATGGACATTGGCAATGGCGGATAACACAGCAAAAGAAGTGATCTGGTGCCTAGAGTATTGAAATAGTTAATTATAATGTCTCATGTTGATAACTTTCATTGATACATAACTTCAATACTTTCCAAATCCTTGTAAGCTTGAAAATCATATGAGTAATAAATGTTTATAGTAGAAAGCAGTTAAGTAACATGAACAGAAGTCTTGGACTTTCCCAAAGTGACCAGTGGGAATATCTCTGTGCACGTTCTGCCAAACTTGGTTTCAAGCTATTTCATGACAAATTTATGCTGGCACAAAGGGCATATCTTCTGTCTTACAATTTTTGGAAGTCATGATTTATGGAAGGTGAGCATTAAGCCTCACTTTTAAACCACTTAGGAAAATTATCTAAAGCTTAGTGAAAAGAACAATAAAGTAAGATAAATGAGATGTCAGTTACACATTTAGGAAGTAAGTGGGTTCATTTTCCACATTTGGGTCTGGTCTTTTTATCTTTAACGTGTACTGCTCTACTCCCTCCAAAGCCGTATCAGCCTGGTGGGTGGGAACTGGGAGCCCACACTAAGCACTGACTTGCTCCCTTGTGTCATGTGGAGGTTTTCAGCTGTCAAGATCAGAGGCAATCTTGTCAAGGCTCCACCCCCCGAGATCTGTGGGAACATCCCTGGAGACAGACAGCAGTTGCTTCCAGAAGTAGGGACACTCAATGCATATATTACTTTACTTAGCTGGGTACTGCTGAGCCAGAGGAGTAAAGCTCATTTCACCTCCTCTGCTCTATCACCAGCAGACCTCTCTGTGGTTTTGCCGTTGATGATAACAGCCAGGTTGATGACTGAAGTCCCGTGGTCACCCTTTCCGCTGACAAGGAGTCATTTCTATTTGATAGCAAATCTCAAATTTCAGTTATAAACTTAGGCTTATTTCTGATATAGTAGGCTGTTTGTAGAACACAACATTCAAGTTGATTGATTAGTATCGTTTGCTCCCTTCCATAGTCTGGATGAAGCAAAGATGAAGCTAGCAGCATTTTTTATCCTTTGAAAACATTCCTTTTATTTCACAAATAGAAAAATTGCATGGTTTCTTGGAGATGTTGATGTGTTCTCCTAGCAGGGTTGGGCTTCCATTCATTGTGAATCATTAATTGAACAAAAAGCTCACAGATCACAGTACATGTGAGATGGGGAGGAGAGGGGAGAGAAGGGAAAGAAGTGAGTTAAAATTTCATTGAAAGGAACAGTTTTATCATCGGATTAGAAACTCAAGTCCATCAATAAAAAATGGATTATTCTAAAGTGTCCATAAACTTGCTGCATGTGCATCCTTTTGTTTCTGAATAAAGCTCAAATTGTTTCTCACAAAAGGGAATGAATACAGAAGCCTTCCAGGATGAGTTGGAATTGGCAGTGGGTTGGAGCTTGGCCATGGCAGCAAAGGACAGCTGTTGGTTGTGGCGCCGCCTTGTGCCAGGGTGCTGGGCAGAACATCTTTAGTTCTCTCTGGGAAGATTCCAGTGTGGGAGCAGGCTGGGAAAAACAGAGCACGAGGGCGTGGCGGCATCCTGGTCGGACAGCATCCCAGGCTGTGTTACTCTAGTTGAGCTTCTCCAGGGGTTAGAATGTTTTGCTTTCATAGTTTCTGGATTGTTTACTAAGGGTAGAATTGTCCTGGCCTCACCTCTGACCTGCTGATTTAGTCTCTGTGGGGTGCTGCTTGGGAATCTGTATGTTAGAGAAGCTCTCAGGGTAATTATAATGCGTGGTCATGTTTAAATTATGGTAGACAGTGGGACAAACTGACTGGAAGCATTGTAGGAAGTAAGTGTGTGTGTGTGTGTGTGTGTGTGTGTGTGTTGCCACAGCTGTGAGATGAAATCAGGCTCCTGGAGTTTGCCAAGAAGCAGCAAGGGAGACACGTCAACCAGGTGCCAAGGACGTGGCCTTTGGCCTTACCAGAAACTCCCTCCTTTAGGGTGTGAGCTTCTGGAAAACACTAACTGGTCCTGATTAAATCATACACTCAGGCCCAGTGCAGGGTTGGCTCCAGAAAAGGCCATCATAATATTTTCTTTTAAAGTTCTGTTTACTATCTAGGTTTTATTTTCTATCTTATACAAGAATCCTAGTATCTAACTGTCTTAGTATGTTTTCAGATGTCCAACACTTCTCTGATTTTTTAAGTTTCCCCTTTATTTTCTGTTGCATTTAATAGAATGCCAATCTATGATTTAAGAGACTGAATCTCCTTTGCAGATAAACAACAGACGCTGGAACTGTTAATACCTATGATGCTTTCTATTATATATACATGTTGTACATGATAAGAATGAAACTTTTTCTACTTCATGGGTGCACCCAGAATAAACACTCTCTCATGAGGGGGAAAAAGGAGCCTGAAGGGGAAGAAAAATGCAATGGATGGCAATGGATGCCAATTATTTATGGAACTCAGTGTTACTGAGAGATCTTTATAAGGGAAGCCACGACCTGTGGTTTAGTGTGGAGGGCATGACTTTATATCCCAGTTTGCAGGATGGTCCTGGCTTCACCAGTTGAACTGGTATCCCATTTGGTTGGGGTCTCTTATATTCAGCAGTGTCCTGGTTTGTATAATAAGTTATGCAGTAGCTGTGAGTATAGGAGAAAGATAAAAAAAGGTTTCTTGGGATTTGTGAATAGCACTCAGTCTGTGATTTATCTCATTCCAGAACCACCACTTATGTTTGTGGGCCCTACCAGAGGCCCTCGTGTCCCAAAGCCTTTCTCTTCCTGTCCTGGATCTACCATGCAACTGGAGAAGCCTTATAGGAATGTATGTCGACAAACCAGTCTGCTCACTCAAGTTTTATTCACATCCATAGCCCAATAGCTAGCTGCCCACGGTCATCCCTCAGTCCTAGGGGCCTGCCCTTGGGAGGGTGAAGACCCACACAGGCCCCGGAGGCTGGCTTTGGACCATTTGCGACAGGGAATCATAGGGACATGGGTACCTGGGGAATGGTGCCCAGGTGGGTATGTCCTCCCACCTTGCAGACTCCTAGCCCCATGGGGAGGCGAGTTTAGAGGAGCGCCCTGAATCACGCGCCCCACATTAGTGTTATCATCTGTCCCGCCTCTGCTTCTCAGTGATCCTACTTCGAACATATCGTTGAACATCCCAGGAAAGAAGACTCACTCTGTACTTCTAAAGTGTTTGGGATAAGAACACGTCGGACGTTGATACCACTTGGTCACGTGACTGAGGGCCAGGGACATCCTGCATCTGGCCTGATAGAAATCCTTTGTCTTAGCTTCCAGCTGGCTTCTCCTTAAGTGACATATATTTATGATAACTCCATTTTTCAGGTTGAAACAAAAACTTAGATTATATGGCTTATTGTTTTCAAAGTCACCCAAAGCGAAGGCACCTCTCTCCCCAGTATGTTTCATCAATGGAAATTTGGTGACTATTTTCTTTGTTTGTTGGTATGTTCCACCAGGCGTGTAAATGTGAAGACAGGAAAACTGTTTGCTCAGCCATTCCCATTGTAGTTGTGTTTATCTGAGGATCAGTCAAATGGAAAGACTTTCATTTCTTGTTTGATTACAGAATCAAATCTTTTACCATTTTAGATACTTGTGCGTCTATTTGTGGAACTCCTTGAGTAATTAATTATTAAAGTCAATGAACACTTTCTCCTTTTTCTCCTTATCTCATAAGGACTGAACAAACTCGCCGGGAAGTATTTTCCTGGACTAGGAGTACTTTCCTGTTTTGTGGGTTATTGGGTGCCGTGTACAAAGGGTCACTGTACATAGCACAGAGACTGTGCACCACACAATCCTGGAGGTAAATTTCATAAAGCGTATAAATGGGATTGTGAAAAGTGGCAGGCCTGCTTATGCAGTTTGGTCAGGAATGCCTCGTGGCTATGAACTCCACAACAGGCCCAGTTTTTCTCCTTTTTCTTTCACTTATCATAAATATATGGAGAAGATGAGTGTTTGCGGAGAGGAGGTGAAAATCGTTTATTTTCTACTCTTGTCTTCATTTTTTCTGAAGGAACTCATTCTCCTTCTAGTAGCGATGTAGGTGTAGGAAAATAGAAGCCACTAAGGATGTACAGAAGGATTTTTATATAATCAATAATTTTGGCCAATAATTGCAGCAAAAATATGTTTTCAAACTCCTGCTCTGTCCTGGTGGTTGTGTCCATTAGCTTTGCTGGGGTTTGAGCAGCTATGGCTTTTTCAATTTAATAGGTGGTTCAGTATGTGATTTCTCTGGAAATAGTGTAAAGCATACTTTACACTTAATAGTGTAATAGCATTAAGTGTAAAGTATGCTTTAGTGTAATAACATATGAAAATGTGTTATTGCTCATTGATAACCAGTAAAACTTGTACCAAGTCACACTGCTTTGGGTAGTAGAAATTATCCAGTAGAAAAGTGCTCTTTGTATCCAAGCTTTAAAGAAACGAATCTACCTCTATTTGATCATAACTAGGGACTTAACTGAGCAGGATTTATTATTCAGATTTTGCTTGTTACATTTTTGGTTGTCAGTGGTGGTAGAATGAGATTGGGGCACATTTGGATTGCAGAATAAGTACCAGATGGGTCTGGTGAGCAACATATGAGCTTACTCATGATCTTTGTGTGCTGCTCATTACCACTTCTCTTCTTTGATTATCTGGAAACTTCCATGTTTAATAATTTAATTCATCCCTATCAACTCCAGCCTCCTGTGGCAGTCTAAACACCAGGCTTGATAAAATCCAGATATGTTGTAATTCTCTTTTATCAACCTAAGAGAGAACTTCTCAAAGACTGCTGATTTCTACATCTAGAAAAGCACTCACTGTGGGAATTCTGATGTATAATGAAGCCCAGGGTGGGATTGCAAATAGAATTTAAGCAAGCAAGCATGACATACATTCTTAACTATTTTCCAAAAAAGAAAATAGTAGAAGAGAGGTAATTTGAAAATAGAAGCTATCAAATAGCGATGGATGGCTCATAGCCCTAGTAGTTCTCACGAGTGCTTACTGGAGAGTCTGACATATTAGATGCTCAACAAAGTTTTGTTAACTGAATGAATGAATGGATCTGATCTTGTCCTGAGAAATTCCAAAGTGGAGAGAACACGTGGCATGAATGGTCACATCAACCACACATACTGAGCACTGTTGCGTTGCGTGCTCTCCCGCACATTCACGTACTGTTTGATGTAGTCTTTGCTGAAACAAATCCCATTTTATAGATGACACCAAGGCTCAAAGAAGGATTGAACAACTTCATCATGGCCACTAAGCACTGCAATTGAAATGTGTGCCTTCTGACTCCAAGTCTAGGGATCTGGGACTTCAAAGATTAACTGGCTGTTTGAAGTCATGGGCGAGAGCAACGTAAATAAGCATCTGGAAAAACTGAAGCAGAATCGCTGTTCATCCTTATGTAGAGAATAAATCTAACTTTTGAGGACCTTGATCATTGACAAAAATAAGACTTAAAAGATAAAGGCACATAGAACCTAAAAAAAATCTTTCAAAAGGCCCAAGTTCTGGGCATTGGAAAAATGAGGGAGCAGAGAAGAAAGGGAATGTGTCTAAGTTCTTCCAAGCTATTTCTTTTGCTCTTCAAATCAAGTCTTCTGTCTCTTACTCAAAATTTCAGAGTAAGCTCATCTGAGACTTTGGAAAAGTATTAGAAGTCAGGAGGGAACAGGCCTTGTAACTCATCCATTTGCATCCTTGTGTTACTTTGTAATGTTATTAAGCCTTTTTCATTTCACATAGATTCTGTCTCTTCAACTGTGCTGCAAACCTGTTAGGACAAGTTTCTTCTCTCTCTTATCTCTTTCTTGTACCCTATCCATAGGCAGAGGCCTCTCAGAGGGACTGGCAGTTGCCTGCATGATATATTCGAGATGTTTCAAGAAGCTTCTGTGCCCCCATTGGCCAGATCCTATGTTTGCAAATATATACATCTCCTATTGGAGTCATTCCTACATATTAAGGAATGATGTGTTCTCAAGGCCCTGTTCATTAACTAACAATGGCTTATTCAGCTAACACTCATTAACCCACTGGTACAAGGTGGGTAGTTTATTCTGTTACTTGACCACGACCAGATAAAACCCGGAAAAGATGAGAAAAAAGTTGACTGATGGTAGAAAGGGGGAAATACTGGAAAAGAATATTTTCTTGGCAAAGTGGATCTTCCTTTGTTCCCATGGAAACAACTCAGGCATGTCGGGGTGAGGTGTATCAGAAGGGAGAACAAGAGAGAAGGTCACCATTAAATTTGGCTTCTCGCCTTGAATTAGCCTTGGCCCATGATACTTTGTAGACTGACAGTCGGGAAGGAGAAACTGAGACAGAAACTTTGCTCTCTGCCTGGTCACTACTTAACAGCTCGCAAAGCTTTTCTTTGTGCTAGCTTGTTCTTAAGCAGCATGTGTGTTGTATCTAGCATTTTCTTGCTGAAGGAAATGCATCCTCTTGTGCTAACTGTAGACTCCATGGTATTAAAATAAAAATCATTTGATCAGCTGAGCTGAAATAATTTTAGCACTTAGGTTGGTTATTTTCACTATATATTACAACCAGTACTATCCAGTCTGGCTGCCTGGAATATGAGATGACAGCTAATTAGACTTTCTGGCTAACCCAGATTAGAAATATCACATCAATAGTAGTAACACCCTTTGCCCTTGGACAAGAGGGCCTCTTGCCCCAAGTCCCTTGCTTTAAAGGGCCCCACTCTGGCCTTCCTTCAGCTGTGCCACATCCCCTGAGGAGAGGATTCTGTAGGGCCAGGGGATTGTTGTCCATCCAAAGCACCCTCACCCTCGCTTCTACATCACTCAGGACCTTATCTCCTGGCTACATGATCCCCAAATTACTTCCATAGCCTGTATGGGTCTCTTTTGGGGTCAAATATCCCCAGGGTGAGCACTGCTAGGACCAGAGTGTGGAGCTGGGTGTGGATCCTGAATGTGCAGGCTGAGTGTCCTCCTGAGTGTGTGCAGGGCCCCTCACATTGCAGAACAGAGGTAAAGTTGGGAAAGAGAAGCAGAGTGGGGTTACTGATTGGGGGCCTTTGGCTCCACAGGTTTTATGAATAAGCTAGAATTTCAAACTCTGTAGTGGGAAACCATTTAAAACTGTCAATTCATATTGACTTTGGGAAACTAGGCTTTAAATTGACCACTAAGGTCCTTGCATGGCTTCCTGGTCTGCATGTGGAGCAACAGTGGTTTACTGTACTGTGGATATTAATGATGTAAGAACTACCATGTTTCCCCGAAAATAAGACCTAGCTAGACCATCAACTCTAATGCATCTTTTGGAGCAAAAATTAATATAAGACCCAGTCTTAATATAATATAAGACCGGGTCTTATATAATATAGTATAATACAATATAATATAATATAATATAATATAATATAATATAATATAATATAATATAATATAATATAATATAATATAATATAATACCTGATCTTATATAACATAAGACCGGGTCTTATATTAATTTTTAGCATAAGCTCCAAAAAACACATTAGAGCTGATGGTCCGGCTAGGTCTTATTTTTGGGGAAACACAGTAGAAATGGCTGTTCTCTAGAGGTATTCCTAGGGAGCTGCTATGGGTGGTGGTGGTGACCGCTGTTATTATTTCATGGACAATGAAATATTTTATTTTCTTGTAAATTTATCTTTGTCCTTGAATACTGAACTGTAAAGGTGTGTGTATGTGTTCTAGCAACTTAAAGAGTCTAGTTATTGAGTTCTGGTTACTAAAATTTTTACTTGCACCTTGTTCAGAGTCTTACACTTATGTGGGCATATTTTTATCCTTTTTCCTATCTCCATTGTAATGTATGGTCTTCGAGCTCAGGAAGATGATTCATATGTCACTTTAAAATATAATATTTCTTTCTTTGTCTCTTTCCTCCCTCCTTTCCTTCTGAGTTATATTTATGTCTATCATCTCCCAGGCCTGGTGTTAGAATTTCTCTTGTACTTATTTTTTAATGAGAACACATGATTGTTTAACATGTCATCATCTAGTGTTTAGTAAATTCATAATAGAAAATAAGTTTGTTCCTTCATAAATATTTAGAGATTTAAAGTTATTTCAATATCCAAATATTTCACCTATTTCTTTGTTTCTGGAGAGAAACAAATAGTTTATCACCATAGGAAAAAAATGTATGAGAAAAATTTCAAATTTTATACATAGAGTTGTGTACTATTATTTAAACCTCTCTTTAGTTCTCTTAACTATACATACCTTTGTGTGTATCATCTCTTACTGTAAGTACTTTGCCCTGCTCCCCACTCATACTCCCATGTCTCTAGGTTTTTGCCACTCTCTCCTTATTATTCTCTCTTTCTTTCTTCCTCTTTCTGTTCCCCTACTCTGCTCCTTCCACACACCCTTCTCTACCTGCTTCTTTCTTGTTTTACACTATCTCAGATATGTACCCTTTGTCTGGGTTTATACCCACCAGGAGAACAGGAGAAGGGCCAACCATCTTTTAATGAAGCAAATGGCATCCCGGTGTGAGGTCCTAAGTCAAAGAGCTAGAGAATCATTTGGTTTCAGGGTTGTCAGAACCTTTGAGATTGATCACCTAGCAGGGTCCTCCTCGTTTTGTGCCTGAGAAGACAAGTCCTGTGAATTATATAAATGTCCCAAGGCTACACAATGATCAGGCTCTGTAGCTCCTATTTCCCAGTTCAGTCCTTTTCTTGAAAATAGCGTCTGAATATATATTCAAGTAAATATAAATAAGCCATCATAAGTTATAGACTTATTTATGTGTCCTCCTGTGGTACCAAGAAAGGGAAAAAAGGGGAGGGGCATGGACACAAAAGAACATAAGAGATGCCTTGATAAGTTGTTTCCTCAAAAGATCACTAAAAGATGGTTTAGAAATAGCCAGTAAGAAGTATACACAAATAAGTTGAGACAAGTTACTGCAGAGACGAGTGTATTTAAGTTAGAGGGCAGAAGTACATTCGTTAGCATATGCAGAGAAAGAGGAGCTTTATATCTTACAACTGGAAAATAAAGGAGTTGATCCTTTTCCTATTTTGTGGCAAAACGCACAGCAATCCTATTTTAGCACATAAATTAAAATTAGTATACTGTAATTTACTCGTGTTAATATAAATTTAAAACTTCAGGCTAGACCAGCTGTAATCATATTTCCAAAGATCTCCATTTTATCATTATTTACAGCTAACAAGACATTTATGATCTCTTTTTGGTTGTCTCTGGTGGAACATTGTTGGCAAAGCTTTCCTGACTTGAAATTCTCATGTGCATGGAAATCTAGTTAGGAAAATGAGTAAATCAATAACTTCTCCTAAGAGGATAATCTCTCCTTTGTGACATAAATTAGATATCCATTCACGTCTATGGAATAATTCCCAGTTTTGCAATGAAATAATCTGAGCACAAGCAAACATGCCAATCTCTTTTTAGTCTAGGAGAATTCAGTCAACTTTCTACTTGAACAAAGAAGCTATGTTTTTAAATAGACGCATCATTTTCTCAAAATTGGATTATAAAGAGCTGATCTGAGCTGCAATCAGATGGATAATTAAACAGCAAAGGTAAGAGACTTCTGACTGTGCATGTTTACTATGTTAATTGAAAAAATAAATTCTGATCTTTTTAATTCTAAGGGTAATTTTACCAACATGCGTGTATAATGCATGGCTTCACATTTTAATGTTGAAGTTGCTGGTACATTTGAAACTAGCTTTCTTACATGGGATGGACAAAATTTGATTGAAGAAATTTGATCTCATTTTATGTTTTTCTAGAGTGTATGTAGTTGAATGAAAAAATGAAGATGCTACTTTAAAGGTTCTTAAATTTTGTTGTTTCCTCTTTTAGCTGTGATGCTTTGTTTTCTCAGATCTGTTCAGTAATCTGGAATATTTCCTGGACTGACTTTGAAAATGCTGGGAAATGCTCCCTCTTTCTCAGCATAGCTGTTGCCTCTGAAGTGTCATAGTTTTTTTTTTGTTTTTTTTTTTGCTGTTTGTTTGTTTTTGTTTTTTAACTTTATTTATTGCAGTTATCACTTTTTTCTTCATGTTATAGTAAATTGGCTTGCAAATATGTCTTCCATACCAAATTTTAAGTTCTTTGAAGGTAGGGTCTGTATCTTCTTATTTACCCAAGGCCTTTCATTTGGTTGGTGAAATGTTTGTGGAATTGGTGAATGCAGATGAGACATACATTGCTCTCTGAGAGTGTACAGATACATGGCGGCGATAGGCTGGATAACTGGCTGGCCAGTTTACACCTACCCAAGGATTCAGAGACAACATAGTCATGACATCCTGTAGATTAGATTGTTGCTTTGAGCAAAGATGAAGTGTAAATGTGGCTTTGTGGTCCAGCCTTTTTTCAGTGTGATTGAAAACAGTTCAATATGATTAATTACATTGAAAATGAGTGGGAAATTAGATGATACTTAGGTTAGTTGACTAGTATCTGGATTTTGTCCTTGGTTTTTTGGACAACTAGTCTTTCAGATATTTAAATTCTAAGAGCTGAGTATTCTTGATTGTAGAGTCAAGTCCTGAGGCTTTTAATCTTTTAACCCTTTCCAAGAGAAGGGATAAAAATATAATTGTGCTTTTGCTGTTAATTAAATTTCCTATGAAACCTTTCAGACACTGTTTTGGGCTAATGAGAAAAACTGGACACTTTTCTGGGCTTTTGAGAGTTGTAAGAAGAGTTCTTTATTATTGTCATTACATAATAATAATAATTGCAAGTTCATTTCACTTTTATGTAGCATTAATTTTGCAACAAGCATAGCAAGACATCACCAACACTTCCTGGTCAGTAAAGATGCTGTGATCAGTCCTGCTGTAGAATATTACTGAACTGATAGTGCAATCAGTCCGGTTTCCCACTTTTGGCTTTGTAGAGAGTCCAGCAGTAGGTCCTATGGCATCAGGAATAAAAGGACACTCTTCTTTGGCTTTTCCAAATCTTGTAACACCCTTTAAGCTCCGAGGAGTTTTCCCCTTGGGAGGAATAGGGTGGTTCCAACATCTTTAACGTCTACAGACTGTTGCTCAAATTCTGCCTTTAATCCTTCTGTGGATGGGAAAATAAAGAAATCTATTATGACTTCCCTAAGGCCAACGGTTTGGGGAGAGCTGGGAAGACTAGGTTTAGAACCCAAGTTTCTCCTGTTATGAATATATTACATTGTGAACTCACTTGGAGCAAACTTGGGTTGTCTTAGAAGTAGTGAAGAGACCAATAAAGAGAGATAGGGACAAAAAGAGATGGTCAAAGGCAGTAGCAGAAATATGTGCCTCATGTAATTTTCATATGTGAGCATCTAGGGGTTGTGGCAAGTGCCGGGACTTGTCCTCCACAGGGTGGTTGGAAAGCTTTGGAAAGCCTGGCCTGGGGAGTATCAGTTCATTCATTTCCTTTATAAACATATGTTAAGTGCTTACTGAATGCAGAGCAGTATCTTCAATACTTGAACAATTTGAAGTCCCAATTTTAACCTCATCCTCTATGTTAGGAAACTTGTTTTTTTTTATTTTATGATTTCTGCTTTCATTTTTTTTTTTTTTCATTTATAGTAATAGTGATGAGCAATA
This sequence comes from Rhinolophus sinicus, assembly GCF_036562045.2. Lineage (NCBI taxonomy): Eukaryota > Metazoa > Chordata > Mammalia > Chiroptera > Rhinolophidae > Rhinolophus > Rhinolophus sinicus. Next base: position 161,376,078 of record NC_133753.1, read on the forward strand.
GTAATAGTAGTGGTCTGGTAACCTTACAGAAAACTTCAGGTTGATTAGTAGGTGAGCAGCTTATCCCAATAAATCCGTATAAAAACATAATGACAGCATTTATATTTTTGTAGTCAAATCAATTGTCAGTCTTATTTTCTCCAGGTAAAGATATCACCATGTGTGTGGCCAATTATCTTTATCCAGCTCAATTTAACCAGGTCAATGAACCTTGTACTTATATCATAATTTTGTGTTGTGAGAGATACGGAAAGCATAACAGTTCTCCTGATTTACATTTGGTAGAATTGAAGTTAAGTGATTTCCCCAAATTTATGCTGATATAAATTATAGATACAAGCTTTTTGTCCCTAACCTTGTGTTCTCATCTAATTGTTCTACAAAGAAACAATGCATAGCAAAGTTATCTTTTTTTAATGGCTCACTCAGTCTTCCTGTCCCTCTCTGCCCCAAGTAAAAGAAGTAACTCCCATTCTTCATTTGTTGTGAATTCAATTTGTCCAAAATAAGCTGGGGGTAGGGTCATTAAATAATTACACATGATGATTAATTTGGAGTTAGAATTTATATCAAATTGGGGCAAAAACACTTCAAATAATTAGAACATAATAAAAAACACTTAGTACTGACATTATCACGTGAAAATAGATGACATCTTTAGAATCCTTTTGATACACACACACACACACACACACACACACACACATATATGAGAGAATGAATCTCCACTGATCATATCCTAATAGTTGCTTTTAAAAATAAGTCTCTGAACCAACTTGTTTATATTTCATTTCTCTTTTTCATGAAAGGTGACTTAATAAAATAATGGTTGTGTGAACTTGTGATTGTTTAATTTCAGTTAAACAGGTATTTAGTTTATTATGATTAGGGAGACAAAGTTTCTTACTTTTTAGTTCCATTTGTGAGGAACTTGTTTCTTGCAGAACACCTCATAAAGTCCTTTCATTTGCCGTCTCGAAGTGTCTTTGCACTTAGCTCAGCTTTCTTGAATTTGGACATTTTACAAAATCTCCTATGATTTTCCAGGTGATTTTTAAAAATGAATTTCAGGGAAATGTTAACAATCAAATTATTGATTTCTGTGTTAAACTCTTTTAAAACATGTTTTCATGCTCCGGTTTGTGAGGGTGGGGTGGGGAGACCAAATAACGAGAACAATCCAAGTGGGACTTCAAAATGTTTTCTTCCATCTTATTTGCTAATAATTATTCAGGCAATTTTATGTAGGCTTTTTAGAAATTCTAGAAGCTTTTCCACTTCAGGCCTAATATATGTGGATCATAAATAAATAGCAGGTACCTTTTGGAGGCATTAGAAACTAAACATTATGCAAAGTTTACCCTCATTTGCGTCAGGAGCTTGAATTGTTTTCATTAAAATATCTGCTATGAAAGCATTGAGATTAGATGGATGTTAGTTAGCTCTCCCTTTTTTCCTGCTATCAAATGTCAGAGATTTGTATTGTTGGTAGGAACTGAGATTTCATTTTCCTTGGCCACATTCTTATGCTGGCTCTACTGCAGCAACTCTCCCGTGCCAGATTTTTATGCCCAAGGTAAGTCAGAAAGCAAATTTCAGGATTGAAGCATAGGTTGATGAAATGTGGGGGAAACCAAACAAGCATCGTCAGAATGAAAAAGTGTACATCTTTGTCTGCCTGAATGTGTGAGAAGTGGAAAACCCTTTACACAGCCTAACCCTCCCACTGGTGTGATTATCAAGTAGTGATTATGGTCAAAATCTGACTGAAAGTTTTTCTGAAGCAAAATGTTTTATGTTATGTGTGAGGCAGGCATCTCTGTGTCTGCGTTAAATTTATGAAATAATAATAATGTTCTGTTCGAAGAAATACTGCCAGGTCTTATAACATCAGGGTTTTGTTCTGAGTTATTCTGGTAAAGGGATGATTTTGCTTTTAAATTCCATTCCTGGAATTTCCAAACATAAAGGAAAAGCCACACATAATTTATGAGGAGGATGCCTTTTTGTTCAATGCAAACTTTCAGAAATGACTAATTGCATTTTTTTAAACAAGATATCATTTATTACTTTCTACTTTTTGGAATGACTGTAAATGTCAACAAAATAAATTCAAGCAAATTTTTATGAGAGTCTAAACAAACGATAATAAGGAAAATCATGAGCTAGATCAACCAAAATAATTGAAGTAGAATATACTATAAGTAAAACAAAATAAATTTAAAAATTATATCCCTAAAGAACTATTGATAGTAAAATAGAAATCCTCTGAGGTTACTTTCCAGGATAAAAACAGTAATTCTGCTGAAACCAACTGGGTACTGGTGAGAGCAACTTCTTGCTGCTGAATAAGGGAACTGGATTCTATAGTTGGGTGTCCTCAGTATGTGTTCAGCTCTCTCCTGCTAATGCACCCTGCTCTTAAATAAAACAGAGTGGTAAATATTTAGAGTGAGTTTTATGTGTCTTTGGGATTTTTCCTTCCTTGTCATTGGTAAATAACATATTTCCTCTGTCAATCTGTGACCTTTGAGATAACTTTCCTTGTTAAACACATACTCATTTGTGTGGGTGTTTGTTTCCACACCCCCCCCACCCCAACGATTTCAAAAGCTACTTCTTTTTTTCGCCTCATATTCATAATGCTTTCAGCACAGAGTAAGCTCTTCTGATGAACCCTGTTTCTGTAGTTTTGAGAGGGAATTAGAAGCAAAGGAATTAACCATCACAAAGATAAGTCTGCAAATGAGACTCAGAAACATGCTTTTATCCATTGCAAATTATTGCTTAATATTACTGGTTAATAACTTCCATGCTGACATATCTTAAAATGAAACACAGGTTGGTAGAGACACTATCTTAAAATTTATGATATGCTTTTATTGCTTGGCAAACTGATCTGTATATTGGTAGATTTTTAGGGGCCCCATATGGACCTTTTAAAATAAAAACTTTTATAATGGAAATGGATGAAAACATGGACTTGCCCTGCTCCATACAAACTGGAATACTTAGAAATCAGCACATGCTGGTGATTTGGAGGCAGGGAATGGTGTCCAAGCACTCCTGTGCTAAATTATACCAGGGCCATCACCACGTAGCTGTCAGCCCATCCGTCTGGGGCAGTGTTTTCCAACTTACGTTAATCTGAGAACTGAGGTGCCCAGAGGATGCAACAGTATCCCCAAACCTCCTTTTTGTCCCTGCATAGTTTTCATCTCCATCTGCATGTTGTTTTCCTGTGCTCTTCCCTCTGATTTCTGGGCCAAAATTCGCCAGAGGGAGGGGATGGCATTAGGATGAAGAGACCAGTACGAGGAGACATAACAAGGTCCATCACGCTACACTAGAGGTATTACCTCACTCCAGTGAAGTGGTTATCAAAATTGGCTCCCCATCTGAATTCTGTTATTGACATGTTAACTGTGAGTAAGCCTGCCATTTGCTTAGTGTCATGTATTTTTTCTATTGTTATTTTAACTGTTTTCTATTGTTTTTTCAACTCTTATTACTACTACTACTACTGAGGATGATATTAGCTATCATGTGTTGTATCTATGCAATTCAATTGTACTTTAAATTAAAATCTCACCAACTTACATTGTCTTGTTTATGTATGGTAGTATGGGGTGATAGAAGGGTTGTACCAGGCTAGTGTATGTAATAAGTTTTATAACCCATTTTGTTTTGTTTTTCCATCTAACGAGCTGGTGTGAACATCTGTTCATGCCTGTAAATATTCAACATAACTTTTTATATGTAGATAATTTTTTTACAGTTAGATAACATTCACTTATCCAATCAAATTTAGAATTTTTGGTACTGTAAAAATTCTGTATCACCTTGTAGCTAAATCAGGATTATTTCTCTAGGACACGACCCGCTTTTAGAAACAGAGCTGGTAGATTAAAAAGTGTATGTATTTATTTATAAAAATTTGATTCTTTTTGTCAAATTGCCTTCCAAAAGTTTTTTTCCCTTTAATTTATTCTCTCACAGTAGTATATGAGAGAGTTACTTTCCCATATCTTAAGTAGTATTGTTTCAAAAAAAGACTTTGCCATTCTGATATGAGAGAAATGGTATCTCACTGTGGTTTTATTTACATTTCTTAAAATACTAGTGGAGTTTGATATTTTTTTCTTTGTAAACTGTCTAATAGTTCCCTGTTTATTTTTCTTTCGGGATGGTTATTTTCCAATTAGTTTTATTGAAATTCTTCATAGAGATAGTATTTCACTTGTCTATGGGGTTTCTATAATGTAAATATTTTCTCCAGTTTCTTAGCTACTTCTTGACTTTTTTCCTTTGGTATATTTTTACATAAGAATTTTTTGTGCATGTGGTTGCGTCTTTATATGCTTTCCTTTTATAGTTTCTGCCTTTGGTGTTGTGTTTAGAAAGGATTTCCCCATTCCAAGATTACACAAACTTTTCCTACATTTCTTCCAGTACATTTTTGGTTTCTTATTTTACATTTAAATTTTAATCCATTTGGAATTAATTTTGTTATATAAGAATGTGAGAATTTATATTTTTTTCCAAATAGTTTCTACTTGTTCTGACAATCATTTACCAAATAAATACCTTTTCCCTTTCAACTTTTACCTTTAAAAAACAGCACAAAATTCTGTATCTAGATTTTCTGTCTTTTTCATTGATTCACTACCTTTTTCTTTGATCAGCATCACATTGTTTTAACTATTATAGTATATTTACATATTGGATGCTTGAATCACTTTATCTTTCTCAAAAATGTCTTGGCAATTTTTTTCATCATTTCCTGACCAGATGTTTGTCATGATGTCTTAATTGCTCATTCTACCATTGGTCTCACTTGTGTCTGATCTGTTTAAAACACAATTGGCTATTCTAAAACACGAATTGGATCACATTGCTCCCCTGCTTGTTATGTACTCTCAGCCATTTTTAAAATCGCAAACTAGGCATGTTGCCTTTAGCAGGATTTTAAACCTAAAGTCCAAGCAATTTCTGGGTTTCTGAATATTTGTGAACACTGTACACACTTTGGTGGAGGTGCTTTTATTTATTTATTTAGTTTTCTGAGAAGAAGGCTCATAGTTTCACTGGATTTTAAAGAGCCATGACCCCAAAACATTAATAACCATCGGGCTACAGGAAGGTAGTCTGTCATGCGGGAGACCCTGCTCTCTGTGCCATTTGTTGTGCAGGGGACCCTGGTCACTGCGCCATGTGTCATGCAGGGACTCATGTGGGGGTCTCTGGTCCCGCTCCCCACATAAGAACGCAGGACATGGTGAGGACAAAAAGGAACACCCACGGAGCCATAGATAGGGGAGTCATACTACTTTATTCTCACTGGCGGCTGGGTCGGAGACACAGGAAGCAGGATCCATACAATCTGCAACTTACCATCCTAACTGCAATCCACGCTTGCCAGGCCAGCCACCATCTTCTTGCTAGCCCCCATTTTCTGCTAGCGTAGCCACAGCAGTTATATTAGTGGCCAATGGCTTACTGGTTACAGCTGACAGCCAACTAGCCACAGCTGATGGCCATCCAATCACAGTTGATGGACATTTACTACCTGAGCCAGCACCTTTCCACGTGAGGCCAAGAGCCTGGAAACTGCACTCCTGGCTCTGTCCCCACGTAGTCAGAGTCCTCAGAATGGCTCATAAGGATCAGACTCTCCATGGTGGACTTTGCTTACTCCCCTCACCACTCTCCTACATCCTTCCTGCTTCCCACCCATCCAGAACTGCTGGCAGTTTACCAAACAGTCTGCTGATTCATGGCTCAGTGCCTTTGTACATGCTACTTCTTCTGCCACAATGCTCTCCCCCACATTTCTCACCCACCTGGAAAATATCTGCTTGTCCTTCAACAAATGATCAAAGGGTCTTCTCCTCTGCAAAATCTCGCCTGGTATCCTTATGCAGAGCTTATCACCCTCTTATTTTTTTTAATCACTGTCCTTAGTCTGTATTTTATCATTACTTTTGTACTACCAGTGAGTTCTTGGGCAGAAATCAGAGAAATTTTGGGGACAAAGGAGAGTGGGAGGATAAGTGAAAGCAGGGAGAATGGTAATGAGGCTCTTACCATCTCATGTGCCTATCGTGGCCTGAGCTCAAGTGACGGCAACGAAGATGAAAAAGGGAGTAGAGTTAAGATTTCTTTTGAAAATACAGTGGACAGGATTTTCTGATTAACTGTTGTAGGGGAAAAGAAAGGGAGAAATCTGGTATGACCCCTAGGTTTCTGGCTCAAACACCTGGGTATAATAGATAGTGTGGCCATTATTTTCCTTGTTTAGATTATGGACACAGTAAGGTTTCATACAGTAGATAATTTCCTTAGCCACCACTTTTTCTGATTCTGTAAAAGTCTGACAGCATTTGGGATTGGATGAATAGTCCCTGTACTGCCCCCTGAGACCAAGGCACTGGGGATGCTTGTCATGTGGTGTTCACAGAGGTACAGGGGGAGGTCTTCATGAAGCAGATGTATCTTGAAATGGATCTGTCATGCGGGAGACCCTGCTCGCTGCACCATTTTCGTGCGGGGCGGCCTGTGGGGTCTCTGGTCCCGCTCCCCACATAAGAACGCAGGATATGGTGAGGCCAAAAAGGAACACCCACGGAGCCATAGGAAGGGGAGTTATACCACTATGATCTCACTGGAGGCTGGGCCCACCGGACGCGCGACCTGCCATCAGCCTTTCCGCCAACCGACCGACAACTCTCCTCCACTCTGTTCCTCTCCTCTCTTTATGGATAAATGCTTTCAGATTTTTTTGGTAGATAACCAGGAGAGGGATTGCTGGGTCATATGGTAAGTCTATTCGTAATTTTTTGAGGAACCTCCACACTGCCTTCCATACTGGCTGCACCAGTCTGCATTCCCACCAACAGTGTATGAGGGTTCCTTTTTCCCCACAGCCTCTCCAACACTTGTTACTATTTGTCTTGTTGATGATAGCCATTTTGACTGGGGTGAGGTGATATCTCATTGTGGTTTTTATCTGCATTTCTCTGATGATTAGTGAGGTTGAGCATCTTTTCATATGTCTGTTTGCCATTTGTATGTCCTCTTTGGAGAAATGTCTCTTCGGGTCCTCTGCCCATTTTTCAATTGGGTTTTTGTTGTTGTTGTTGTTGAGTTGCATGAGTTCCTTGTATATTTTGGACATTAGCCCCTTGTCGGAGGCACTGTTTGCAAAAATCTTCTCCCATTCAGTTGGTCACCTGTTTATTTTGTTGATGGTATCTTTTGCTGTGCAGAACATTTTAAGTTTGATATAGTCCCATTCATTTATTTTAGCTTTTACTTCCCTTGCCTTTGGAGTGAAATTCACAAAATTCTCTTTGAACCCAAGGTCCATAAGTTTAATACCTATGTTTTCTTCTATGCAGTTTATTGTTTCAAGTCTTATGCTTAAGTCTTTGATCTATTTTGAATTAATTTTGGTACATGGTGACAGATAGCAGTCTAGTTTTATTGTTTTGCATGTGGCTTTCCAATTCTGCCAGAAGCATTTATTGAAGAGGCTGTCTTTTCTCCATTGTATGTTTTTTGCTTCATTGTCAAAAATTATCTGTATTTATGTGGTTTTATTTCTGGATTCTCAAAAGTCCATTGCATTCCTATATACTAACAATGAAATCTCAGAAAACATAATAAAAAAGTTCCTTTTGCAATTGCAGCAAAAAGAATAAAATACCTAGGAATAAACTTAACCAAGGATGTGAAAGACCTATATGCTGAAAACTACAAGACATTTTTAAAATAAATTGAAGAAGACACAAAGAAATGGAAAGACATTCCATGCTCACGGATTGGAAGAATCAACATAGTTAAAATGTCCATATTACCGAAAGCAATATGCGGATTGAATGCACTCCCCATCAAAATCCCAATGGCATATTTTTTTAAGAAATGGAACAAAAAAAATCATCAATTTGTTAGAACCACAAAAGACCCCAAATAGCCAACGCAATCTTAAGAAAAAAGAACAGTGCTGGAGGTATCACACTCTCTGAGTTTAGCTTGTACTACAGGGCAACAATAATCAAAACAGCATGCTATTGGCAGAAAAACAGACACATGAACAAAGTCTTAAGAGTAAAATTATTAGATACAAGCAGATACCAAATTGTCACCATAAAACTTGTACCAATTCACCCTTTCAAAAGTGTTTATGAGTCACTGCTTCTCCCACTACACTAGCAACATGAGTGTGGGATAGGAAAAACAAAACCCTACCTCATTGTTGTTTTAATTAATGTTTCTTTTATCAGAAGTACAATTGAGTGCTTTCCCCATGTTAGCGTTTCTATTTCCTTTTCTCATTGTTAGCTACTCTTGAACCTCTGAAATTGTGAGAAAGTGATAAACGTAAAGGGAAAAGTTGGTCATTTTTCCTGACATTTTTCTGGGCACTCAATAGAGGGCCCAAATTCCAGTCCTGTGGAGACTGACTTAGGTTACTCAGCCAATTGACCCTATGCTTTCCATAAACATATTTATTGAATGCATACTATATGCCAGATTCTGTCCTAGGCACTGGAGAGATACAGTCAATGAGCAAAATAGGCACAAAGTCCTGCCCTCACGGAGTTTACGTTCTATAGGGGAAAGCATACTATAAATATATTAGCCAAAAAAATACAAATATTAGATGGTGATAATACCATGAAGAAGAATAAAGCAAAGAAAGGCTTTAGATGTGAGGATGAGGGGAGGTGCTATTTTACATAAGGTTGACAGGAAAGGCATTTCCAAGCATTTATCCTTGCTTCTTTCTTGTCTGTGTGCTTTAATTTTATGCCCCTTCCTTTCTTTCTTATTATTTGTTTTCAGTGTAAACACTCTGGTGCAGAAATATGGCTAGAGCTTTATTTAATGACCTCCCCACAATAGTTGCATTAAAGTGATTTCAGTGTGAATTCTCTGGTATGTTGGAACAAATGAATGATAGATATGTAAAGGCCTTTTAAAATTTGTTACATTTATAGGGTGACAAGGACTACCAATATCTGATACAGTAAAGGTGTCGAATATTTCATCACTTACTGAAGGACACTTCATCCATTCTCAGCTGTCTCAGAAATGCCTGATGCCAGTCACAGAAGAGAGAGCTTCTCAGTGGGACTGGTTTATGGCTTTTGTCCTCATGACAAAGGCAGTCTTCATTTGGAAAAATACTCTTAATAAGAGAAAGTGGAAATGAAAATTTATCATGGCTCCTCAACATAAAATGTCTGCAACAGGGTTGGTTAGGAAACACAAGTTTTCATTGGTTTGTTTATCTGGATGCTTATTATCTGGGGAAAATATGCTCCGACATTTTCACCATGGAAGCAATAATCTCTGAATTTTCATAATGGATATTAAAAATCTGGAGAATATTCTCAATTTACATATTCTCTTTATTCTCAAAGAAAGTGTATTAATATAAATTAACATAAGGAAAATCCTAAGTGTATTAACAGTATTCAAAATTGCAGGCAAAGCACAGAGGAAAAGGCTACCACTGGGTTGTTGAAAAAATCAGAAAGAAATTTTGAGTCCAAAATTAGGAGAGTTTGCCCACTATTAACTTTTCAGTGAAACTACAATCTGGCCGCTTTTCTTTTGGTCTAGAGTCAACATAAAATAATAATAGCCTTTATGTATTAAATACTTTATGTAAAGCACTTTGCTAAGTACTTTATATGTTTCTGTCTCATTTCTCACAGCAAGCCTGAGAGGTAGGTAATTTCATTACATCTTATAGATGAAGAAACATAGGCTTAAAGAGACAGGTTAATTGATCTGCCAAAATCAAACAGTTAATAAATATTGGATTTGGGATTTGAGCTACATTTGTCTGATTCCAAAGCTTGTGCCCAACCAATGTTTGCCTCCAAAGGGCCTCCAAAGGGCCAAGCAATAGTTTGAGATGGATTCACATATGTTCAACCATTACAACAACCAGATAAAGTTGATGTTCTACTCAGCATGAGAAAACAAGGAGTAGAGAGGTAAAGTGATTATTTTGAGGTCACATATTTTAGAGTGTTCAAGTCAGAATATGAACACAAGACCTCACTTTTCAAACCCAATGATTTTTAAAAAACTGTATCACAGCCTGTTCTCTGTTTGCAATATGATCATGATGTTATTCTTACAGTTGCCTGCACTTTGGAGGTAAAGTGATAATTAGCAGAGATTCCTAGGAAAAAGACGTCAAATATCTGCACTGGATTTTCCCATCATTTCACCCATGACCTTGTTGAATCTAATTTGGTACTTTAAAAACAGCATGAGTTCTGTGGGTAGTGTTCAGTATGCTTCAGTGAACTAAATGGCATCCTGGTGGCCCAAGAAGACTCCTACTGCTGCTAAACATGTATGACTAATGGCTGCCACCTGCAAGTAGCTTAGGCAGTGGGCAATCAGACTTCAGTTCTGAAGGGCTTGGAATTGATGGGCATTTTCTGATTTTCTTTTCCTCCCAGCTTTATTGAGGTATAATTGACAAATAAAAGCATAAGATATTTAAAGTATACAAGATGATGATTTCATCATCACGTACACATTGTGTAAGGATTCCCCTCATCGAGTTAATTAACACAATCACCTCACATATTTGCTTTTTCCTTTTTTATTGTTTTTGGTGAAAATGTTATTCTACTCTTTTAGCAACTTTCAATTATACAACACAGTGTTATCAACAATAGTCACCATGTTATATATAGCTTCTCCAACCCTATTCATCTTGTAACTGAAAATGTGTACCCTTTTACCAATCTCTCTCTATTTTCCATACCCCCCTGCCCTGACGACCAATTTTATAATCCTTGTTTCTATGATTTTAATTTTTTAAAAAAGTATTCTACTTATAAATGATACAGTGAGATATTTGTTTTTCTTTCTGGTTTATTTCACTAAGTATAATATTCACCAGGTTCATCCATGTTGCCACAAATAACAGGATTTCTTTCTTTTTTAAAGGCTGAGTAATACACACACACACACACACACACACACACACACGTATGTATCTGGTGTGATAATTTAAGTTCGCGAACTTGTTGCAATGATGTTGCTAACCTTTTTTTGATATCAGAGGGATTATTTATTATGAATTTGTATCACCTGGACAAAGAGTTAACCAAGTTTACTATTTGGAAGTGCTGAAGAGGCTGTGTGAAAAAGTTAGATGAAAATGACCTGAACTTTTCGCCAACAATTCATGGCTCTTGCATCACGACAATCCACCAGGTCACCCGGCACTGCCTGTGAAGGAATTTTTAGCCAGTAAACAAATAACTGTATTGGAACACCCTCCCTACTCACCTGATCTGGCCCCCAATGACTTCTTTCTTTACCTGAAGATAAAGGAAATATTGAAAAGAAGACATTTTGATAACACTCAGGACATCAAGGGTATTACGACAATAGCTCTGATGGCCATTCCAGAAAAAGAGTTCCAAAATTGCTTTAAAGGGTGGAGTGGGCACTAGTGTTGGTGCATAGCTTCCCAAGGGGAGTGCTTTGAAGGTGATCGTAGTGATATTCAGCAATGAAGTATGGAGTACTTTTTCTAGGATGAGTTCGCGAACTTAATTGTTGACCTTGTACAGGCTGTCAGTGGGATGACTCCGCTTCATTTTAATGTATTAGATTACAACTAGGTTCCTGTAAGAAGCACCCACTTTGCATTTTGGTTATTTTTTATTGTCAGTATTTATAACACTTAAAACAGCATTAAAAAATGGTTGGGATTGGTTTACAATGGCTACCCAGAGTGTTGAATGAGCAGTGAACTGTTTCACAGTTTTGTTTGTACCAATAGAAACAGGTTCTAGATTACTTCTTTACTTTCTCCCTAAAAACAATTCCTTCCCTGATCTTTAACTTAAATTTGTCCCTGACTATTCCAGGGAGGAATTTTATAATAGGCCCAAGATATACTTTCTTGTTTTTGTGTACACGTTTTTTTTTTGTTTTATTAAAGTGGTTTGATCTCTGGATGGACAACATATATCACAACAGTGTGTAAGTTCGGACCCATAAAATTACTCAATGAAATCAAAATTGTTTTTGATGACTAATATTTTTATCCATTATCTAGGGAGACAGATTAACATACAAGGACTACCTAAAGAATGTAAAAGCAACTGATAGACAATATGCCATAAACAACACATGATTGATATGAAGTAGAAAGTCGAGGATTGCTCAATGTCCAGAAATGGTTTTTGGAGGAGACTGGTCTTTACATGTGTCATTCGAGGCGACCTACGTGGTCTCTGGTCCCGCTCCCCACATAAGAACGCAGGACACAGTGAGGCCAAAAAGGAACACCCACGGAGCCATAGATAGGGGAGTCATACCACTATATTTTCACTGGCAGGTGGATTGGAGACACAGGGAGCAGGAGCCACACTATCTGCAACCTGCCGTCCGCTTCTGCCAACCAACCCACCCTACTTGCTAGCTGCAACCCGCCGTGCTGACTGCAATCTGCACTTGCTGGCTCAGCCACCATCTTCTCGCTAGCCTCCGTTTTCCTGCTAGCGTAGCCACGGCAGTTATATTAGTGGCCAATGGCTCACTGGTTACAGCTGACGGCCAACTAGCCACAGCTGATGGCCATCCAATTGCAGTTGATGGCCATTTACTACCCGAGTGACCACCTTTCTATGTGAGGCCGAGAGCCTGGAAGCTGCACTCCTGGCTCTGTCCCCACCACATGGTCCTAGTGCATGTGACAGACAAGGATTATCAGCATGGCGTGTACTGCGGGCACGTGACCCCTTCTCCTTAACTTCCAGAGGGGAGAAAGTACAACTGTCAAGAAACTTGGTAGAAAAAATGAAAGTACATGAAATTAGTTAAGTAAAATGTAAAATATAGTTCATGGTTCCATTCTTCTCTAGAACTGTATAAAACAAGATTGACAAAGTAAACTATAACTCCAATAAAGCACCTAGAAAAATCTAGACGTTCCCTGTGAGTTAGGAGATGCTTATAACTGGCTGGTTGTGATTCAGCCTTTCAATGTGCAGTTATATATCAGGATCGTTTGTTAACTTGGGATCTAATGCAGGACTGAAACAATCAAACATGCGATTTCATGACACTGTGCCAAATTGGAGTTCTTCAGCTATTTTTTCTCCCCCCAAAATTAAAAATTAGAATAAACCATCCCCAAGCCCTCATATCATTGGTTTTCTGAGTTTATAAGAATAGTCTATTACTTTTGGCCCCGTTGTAGTCTGGTTTTATGCCAGTGGGAGAAATGATTAGGCTTCATGCAAAGTATTTAAAGGTACATTGTGTCATTTAAAAAAAAAACATGTACCACTATGTTCCTGACTCTGTGTAGTCTTCCTGTCTCCTAAGTCCTTCCTTTCCTTTTCTCAGGCAATTACTCTCATTTTCAAGAAATGAAAGGCTCTGGAAGCCCATTATGTGTTAGTACCTTTGGGACCAACATAAAACAGCAATATGAATGCAAAGGATGCTTTCCCTTCAAGGTTGGAAGAAAGATGGATTTAAATGAAAATAGATCTGATGTTCGAACTTTTTCTGCCTGTGGGTCTGATGAGGTAATATAATAGTTATTGCTCTCTAAAAATCTTGAGCGTTCTTGGATCAGTGACATAATAAAATAAGGCTACATCAATCATTAGTAGGAATATAGTCAGGGAATACAGTCCAGGAGTAAATATAAAGCTGGTGATAGCATGAAAATTATGTGTTCGTGACATCAGCTGGCAAGGGGAAGAAGGTGATTGCATTTACTAAATCGATTGGTTAGAGGAATTACACATGCGTTCCATACCCGAAGCTGTATAATGTCATGGTTACAAGCATGGTTTTGGAATCACACGAAGGTGGGTTTAAATCCTGGTATCATGGCTTAATAACCACATAGGCTTAAGCAAACAACTCCATCTCTAGCCTCGCCTTAGTTTCCTCAGCCATAAAAATTAGTTGCTAAAACCTACCTAAGGTAGGTTTGTTGTGAGGGCTATATGATATAATGTTATAGCCTTTGGAAATAGAAAAATATATATGAACAGCAAGCTATTATTATAATATTATACTGTGGATTACTTATTTTTAAATAACCAGGATAGTTACTATGAATTTAATATAAAAACTGCTGTTTTTAAATGTTTCAGTATGTACCTTATGATCTTGGAGACCCTCACAGTCATCTGTGGAGATCTCATGATTATTGTGCTTTGCTAAGACCAGTAACAGAATTCCAGGTGACAGAATGCCAATACGAAAATATGCAAAACATGCAGGATTTGAACTGGGTGTAAAAGAGACAGGATGGTGTGTGAAAAATTTCTGTCTTCCTGGAGATAATGGAAATCATACATTGTCCCTGGACAGTGACCCAGAAATGTAGAAAAAAGACAAAACACAATAGGAATTGGAAAAAAAAGAATACATTAGCAGCTCAAAAGGGAGGGCAGAGCAGCTACCTGGGAGATTGGGCATCCAGGAGGGACAAGGGAACAACTTATATTTGACAGGGCAGAATGTGATCCTACTTGGTCTCACGTATTTCTTGTCTTACCAAAATAATGGGAAATAAAGCACATTCATTTTTTTCAGAAACATTGAAGTGATATAAGATGTGGTCAACATGCTAATCAACTAAAACAACTTATTCAAAACACACACACACACACACACACACACACACACACACACACACACACACACGAGGAACTGAGCTGAAACACAGTTCAAATATTTGAGACCACCCAAATATCCAGATGGAGTAAGGCTTTCCAGAAGTGTTGACTGATTGTCTATCTCTTGAGGACTGCTCTTTTAAATAAGTGTGCAAATATGTCTACTGATAAAAGATGTAATGTGGGGTAATGGGAGCAAAAGAAGTGATTGGGGTCAGAGTCTTCTATGGCTATCTTTTCCTCTAACTTGTTTTTGTCTTTGATGCGCTGTTTGTAAATTGGAAATAATGGAGATACTACTTTCCCATGTTGTTTGGAACACATAACTAATTGTAGTTGTGTTGGTGTATTACCAATTGTGTGGGTGGATCTAGCTATGAATGAAGAAAACCTCAAGGAAGACAAAACAAACAAAACAAAACAAAAACAAAACAAAACAAAACAAAAGCAAGCCAGATTTTCTTCCTGGGATAAAAATACTCAGCCAAAAACTAATAGTTACTCTAAGAATTTTACTGTTTAAGTCAGTGAGTTAAAAATATGAATCTCTTTTAACATGATTTGCCTTTGGGGATCTTTATTCAGACAATAAACATGGTCAGTGTTATACATACGGAGTAAGTTTCTCCTTGTATAGTTGGGTGACTGGTGGTGGGATAAACTCTGTGTCTATGTTGAGATTTTTATGTAGAAAAAGTAGAAAATGTCCAGGTAATTGCTTAGAACTATTACAGGTGGTAGAAAAATATTTCAAATTTTAGGGTTAATTTCATTCACATTTTCTTTCATTTGACCTAGTCTTTAATTCCCTGATTTATAGCTGATCTTTAACACTGTCATTTCACTCCTTCAGAACTAAATTTGGATTGGACTTAAATGTTCAGAAATAACATTAAAATATGAAATTCCTTGCTTTTGATATGGATATGAATGACTCCATTGCAAAAAGTGCCTTTTTATATAAGAATCACTTTGCTGTGTTTTGAGTCTTGGTTTTATATAATAATTGCAATGGTGATGATGATGATGATAATACTGAAATTAGCTAACACTTAATGTGCCATTTCCTCTTGTGATCTTTCTTCTGTTACCTCACACAGCTCTGGTAATACTATACATGAAAGTCCAGGATAGTTCTAGTCATTGAATAACTTTGCTTTGTACTTAAACTAGTCTTTTGTTCCATTTTTCTTTTAAACATCATAACCTATTTTGGGACTAGCTAATAGTTATAACTGTTTTCAGGTAGATTTTCACAGTGAATGGAAAATGAACACTTCTGGAAATTAGATTTCTTTTTAAAAATATTTTATTTTATTATTTTTCATTATTAGTTTCAGGTGTACAAAACAATGCAATCGTTAGACATTTCATCCCTCACAAAGTGATAACCTCCCTCCCCTAATCTATTGTTCTTCTGACATCGTATATATCTATTACAATTCCATTGACTCTATTCCCTATGCTGTACTCCATATCCTGTGACTATATATATATTAAATTATAGTTGACATACAGTATTATTCAGCTTCAGGTGTGCAGTGCAGTGGTCAGGCATCTACACAGTCCATGAAGTGGTCTCCCTAATAAGACATGTGCCATCTGACACCCTACAAAGTCTTTACAACACTGTTGGTTATATTCCCCAAACTGCCTTTCATATCCCCCTGGCAATCTTGTGCAATTTATGCTGTCTAATCCCTTCCCCTTCTTCTTCATCCCCACCCCCCTCCCATCTAGCAACCATCATTTTTGGAAATTATATTTCTTTTTATTAGTCATGAAGATTATACTATTAGAGATTTTATTACAACCGAAAACTATTTTGATTTGAAAAAGTTGGAGTTTCCAAAGTTATTTGACTCCCTTTTTGTCCAGTGTAGTAAATAGCTCATTTCTCATTCTCTGTGGCCTGAGTTTAAATATTAATTCCTCCATTTATTAGCTGCAAAATTGACATGCTGCAAATTATTTCACTTTCTGAGCTCAGTGTTCTCATATATAAAGTGAAAATGATAATAGTATCTACCTCAAGAGATTGGTGAGATTAAACGAGTTCATCTTTGCAAAGCAGTAAGAACAGTGTCTTTCCCATTGTAGGTTCTCACGAGTGTTTTAAATAAATAAACATAAACTTGTGATGGCCATTGTCATCACATTATTAGGAAGCCTGGGCAGGGAGGCAATACCTACAGTGGTCGAGCACTCAAACCTATGGTTGCTCTATATGAGCTTTGGCAGATTGTTTAACCTGACACTCACTTTCCTCCTTGTCAAATGGGGAAGAGAGTCAGAGACTTCTTATGGTTGTTCTGAGGATTAAATGAGATGATATTTGTAACACACTTGTGGTGAGTCATAACTTTCCCTTCCACTACATCTGGATAGACAGAGAACATAGAGGTCCTTAATTTTGATTTTAATTAATGTGATCTTCCTTCTGAGCAAACTCTTGCTGTCTAGAAGGAAAATTAAGTATCCAAGTTGCTTTAAATCTTAGTCTGCTGTATTGATTTTAGATAATGTTCTGTCTCTAGAAAAAAGCGGTCAGACTTTCAGGTCTCTCAGTGTCTCAGGCTTTTCCAGGCTCCTCTCCAAGATGAGACGGGAGCTTGCAGGGGGAGGGGGAGGGGCTTAGGGCGCCTTTTGGTGGGAGGGAAGAGTCTGGAGCTCTAGACATGATGTCACTGCTCCACTCGTCCTCTCGCTTGCTGTGTGGCTTGCTGGCATTCTTGGTTGAGGTCTGAGTTGGTGTAACACAGATTCTGGTGTCTTTTGGGATTGGCTCGGGTCTCGCCGTCTTCCTCGCTCTCAGCATCGTCTCATGCTCACTGCTGTGTCCCCGGCCATCTGAATCCCTGCCCTACTTCAGGAACAGACTGGATGACCCTGGATGGATTGTCCACAGCCAGCCTTAGTTACGGTGCCATCTCGTTCCTCACCAGGCTGGCACACTGGCTTTCAGCTCAGCTACTTTCTTATTCCCTGCCCCATTATGCAGCTACCGTGTTTCCCCGAAATAAGACCTACCCCGAAAATAAGCCCCAGTTAAGATCATCAGCCAGACAGACGCATTTAGTATGTTATGACGATGTTCCAGAAGAAGATGACATGACTATATGTGAATAAATGTAGATTGTTGTACATAAAAAAATAAGACATCCCCTGAAAAATTGCTCTAATGTGTCTTTTGGAGCAAAAAATTAATATAAGACCTGGTCTTATTTTGGGGGGAATACGGTATAAGACCCGGTCTTATTTTCAGGGAAACATGGTATGAAAACCTTGAGCTCCAGCACTACCACACTGGTTCTCATAGAAAACCAAGAGGTGCTCAGAAAAGCTGCATTCCAAGGTCTCTATCTGCCTAAACGCCTCCAAATGTACTTTGAGATTAAATACAAATCGAAGAGGTCATGTCTTTCTAGAGCCCTAAATAGGAACAGAATCAGAATCCTTTATTCCACTGGCTCCCTTATAACTAACTACACAACACACGTTAAGACACATTTCTGACCACTTCCCCCCTCCTTTTCCTTCTCCCAATCCCTGGGATGACGGCGAGACAGTGGTTTAACCACACTCTTCTACGTCACACATTCATTTCACTGTGGGAGAACTCTAAGTCCTCCTGATATGTGAAAAATGATGCAAGCATTTAAAAATTCTTTCTCAAGACACTATATTAGTAAGACTTGCTTGAGGCCTATTTTGAATGCCAGATACTTCTATCAGCTCCTTTTTCCTTTCTGTCATAATGACTTTTCTTTCTTTACTTGAAAAGCAAGGAGAGAGCACAACAATATTTTCCAAACTATTAATCCAAAGTAAGCACATAATCAATATAAACTTTACTATTGTAATTATGATGATTAATACAGGATGTAATTGCTATTTAGATTGCTTTTACCCTTGGATACCTTACAGTTTCAGAGACATGAAGAGACCAGACAAAGGTATTTTGCAATTTTCAGAGTATTCACACACTTGGCATAATACTACATACTAGCTTGTCCTCTCACAGCTCTTGTCCCCTCTTTTCTCTGGTCACACAGGCCTTTCTGTTCCTGGAACATGATGTGATTTTTCTTGCCTTGGGGCTTTTATACCTGCTGTTCTATTACATGAAACCCTGTACCCTATATCTTCTTCCAGCAGGCTCCTTATTTTTAGAACCTGTCTCAAGTGCCTCCACCTCACTTGCTTTCCTGGGTCTTCTCTGACCACCCTAACGAAAATAGACATCCCACTTCCACTTATTTTCCATACTGCATCATATTCCTTATATCCTTTTCCTATATAAGTCACACTTTTAAAAATGTTTACATGTTTATTGTCTGTATCCCCCACTAGAGTATAAGCTTCAAAAGGACACTGACCATGTGGGTCTTATTCCCTGGGGTACATTCCTCTAGAGCTTAGCAGAAGGCCTGGCGTATACAAAAAACTCAATAGTTGTTGAATATATGAATAGTGACCGAGTTTTATCTTATTTCACATGTAGGAATCATTATTATCATTAACACTGGTGATACAGATATACATAGAGCGAATATACCTTGTAAGCACAGAAATAAGATTTTCTATAGTTTTATTATGCATGATGCAGTGATAAGAATGGATCTCTCTATTGTTTTGTTCTTTAATGCTGCTGGGAGAGCTAGCACTACCTTCCAACCAAGATTAGAAGCCCTTTGACTCGTATTTCTCTCACATTTTTTATTATGTTCAGTTGCTCAACACATACATGTCAGTGGTTATTGGTAATGGTGGTAGGCGACGGGTGAGAGAGGAAATTACAGGCCATTAAACTCTGTGTGATTAAACTGGGAAGGCTTTCAAGAGAAGACTTCATTCCAGAAATTATTTGATGGATATAAGGAAAGCCACATATGTATTTTCTGGAAGAAGGGTGATCTTCAAGCTGTGTACTGAGGAGCCTCAGAACTTCTGTCAGCCATTGCTTATGTAGAAATTTTCATTTGAACAAAGAGATTTTGGGTTGCCCAATTAAAAAATGGGCAGAGGACATGAAGAGACATTTCTCTAAAGAGAACATTCAGATGGCCAACAGACATATAAAAAAATGCTCAACCTCACTAATCATTCAAGAAATGCAAATAAAAACCACAATGAGATACCATCTCACTCCAGTCAGAATGGCTATCATTAACAAATCAACAAACGACAAGTGCTGGAAAAGTTGTGGGGAAAAGGGAACCCTGGTGCTCTGTTGGTGGGATTGCAGATTGGTGCAGCCACTATGGAAATTAGTATGGAGGCATCTCAAAAAACTGATCTCACTTATATGCGGAATCTAAAGAAAAGAATAAGTGAATGAACTAATCAGAAACAGTTTTGGAAACATGGAGGAAAAACAGGGGGTTGCTAGAGGGGCGGGGGGGTGGGGATAAGGGGAAGGTGAGAGGTTTTGGGAACGTACAGAGGGATAGTGGATGGGGGGAGGGGGGTTCACACAGTGTGAGGGATATAAATGATAAACGTCTAAGTTTTGCTTTGTCTTGTGCACCTGAAACTAATTTAAAAAATAAATAAATAAATAAAAATTAAAAAAATAATAATTAAAAAAAAAAAAAAAAACCCACAAAAAAAACACCAAAAAAAAAAAAAAACACTGGAAATGGAACTACCTTATGACCCAGCAATTCCACTCTTAGGTATCTATCCAGAGAAATCCAAGATGCTAATTCGAAAAAATATATGCACCCCTATGTTTATTGCAGTGCTATTTACAATAGCCAAGACATGGAAACAACCAAAATGCCCATTGGTAGATGACTGGATTAAGAAACTGTGGCACATTTGTACAATGGAGTATTACTTGGCTATAAAGAAGAATGAAATCTTACCATTTGTAATGATATGGATGGACCTAGAGAACATTGTGCTAAGCGAAATAAGTCAGACAGAGAAAGACAAACACCATATGATCTCACTTATGTGTGGACTCTAAATATCTGAATAAATGAGCAAAGTAAACAGAAATAGTCTCAGAGATATAGAGGAAAAATTGATGGCTGCTAGAAGGGAGGGGGTGGAGATGAGGAAGAAAGGGAAGGGATTAGACACCATAAATTGGTAACTACAATATTGCCACGGAGATATGAAAAAAAGTTTGGGGAATATAATCAATAATGTTGTAAAGATTCTGTAGGGTGTCAGATGGGCACATGTCTTATTAGGGAGACCGCTTCATGGACCATGTAGATATTTGACCACTGCATTGTACGCCTGAAGCTGAAGTTGAATAATATTGTATGTCAACTATAATTTAATATATATATATATAGTCACAGGATATGGAGCATAAGGAGTAGAGTCATTGTAATAGATACATGTGATGTCAGAGGGGCAATAGATTGGGGGAGGGAGGTTATCACTTTTTGAGGGGTGAAATGTCTAACTATTGAATTGTTTTGTACACCTGAAACTAATAAAAAAAGAAAGACACAGAGATTTTGGGCTACAAACAAGTAAAAACTACTCATTTAAGGATTGGAGCCTCCACAGAGAAAGATCAAAGGTGGGAATGGAGCAAAAGGATTGCTCCAGAGACGACTGCTGTGTCACATATCACCTCAAAACTTAGCAGCTGAGAACAACCATCTTGTTATGGAGGCTAAGGGTCAAGAAGTCAGAGAGGGCACAGCAGGGACATGTTGGCTTTGCTCCAGCTGTGAAGACTTGATGCTGGGGCAGGAAGACCTTTTCGCTCACATGTCTGGTGACTAGAAGGCTCCATGTGACCTCTGTGTGGACTGGCTTCCTCACAGCCTGGTGACACAACAGGGCAGTCAGACAATGTACGTGGAGCTCAGGGGTCCACGCATACATGTCCCTGCAAAGGAGACAGACGCTGCATTGCCTTTCATGACCAACCTCAGAAACCACATAGCCTAATTCCATTGCCTTCTCTTGTATCAGCCACAAAGCCCACTCAGATTCAAGGAGGTGAGACTCCATATCTTGATGGGAAGAATATATAAGAATTTTGAGGCCACATGAAAGAAATGAAAGAAACAGAGGAGAGGTTCAGGATTTTGTACTTGGGAACAGGAGATGACTTTTGAATCTGCTCTTGATCCAGGTTACGTTTATTTGCGCACTTGCTCTGACCTTTAATGCGTGTGTGTGTGTGTGTGTGTGTGTGTGTGTGTGTGTGTGTGGCAGGGGACAAAGAGCTTTTTGATGATCTTCTGAGAGAAAAGTATTTCCTCAAGTCTAATGTGCTCAGGAGCTGAGAATTAGACAACTGTTGCTTGAAATCCTTGGAGGTCATAATCAAATCGGTAGAGGTACTCTTATGTATTACGCCATTTCCTTATCACTGAGCAGCTTGTCACTGAGCAGTTTGGAACTTTGCCAAACACGTACTCTCCTCTCCTGCCTCCAGCCCACACTGCTTGGCCTCCTCTCTTTCTATCACATCTCTTCCCCTGGCCTTTTTCATTCTTCATCCCCAACTTATTTCCAATTCCAGTCCACATTTCACTTAGCCCACTGCTCTTGGTTCCTAGAGTGAGAGGGGCTAATTATGCTGAGTTTATGGTACATTTTTAACCAGCCATTGGGAAGCAGATCGAAATCCCCAAACTCATTTTTACTCTCATTTATTTCAACATAATCTACAAGACATAGAAGGAATGGGTAATAGCTAATTGTGCCACATGGTCCTATTTGCTCAACAACACTTAGTATTTTTATTAACACAACTGACAGAAAAGGAAATTAATCTTCATCCAAAAGTATGCTGATGTAAAGTTGAGAGTACTAAGCAGCCAGGAATGAAGTAAAGAACTACAGTCATATCGTTGCCATTTGGGGAGTTTTACATTAAGCTCCTATACAATAATCAAATATTGAAGTAGGAGCATACATTTTGTCTAGGATTTAGGAAAGTTGCAGCTATTCTGGGGCATATTTACAGGAAAAGAATGAGCTCAAATGAAATTTTCTGAGGACTGTCTATCAATTTACCATCAGGGTAGACAGCAGTAGTAACCCTAGACTGTACCCATTAATCTCGGTAGATGTGGCATCTCAAACAGAAGAGAGTTACGTCTGATATACATAGCACATTGAGAATTTTTACTTTAGAAAGAGAAAACAATTGAAGGAGTTTGGGACAGCATGTTTATTGTCTCCAGCCCCTTTCCTTTTCCATTTAGGTGAGAAATTAATTTTCCATGTAACAGTCCTGTACTTTAAATATTTAGACGTGGCATTTTTAAAAAAGAACATACATAGACTCATATGTCTGACCCACTGTTGACAGGTATCAGGAATAGGGTAAATCTGGATGGGGGGATGCTGTCAAATTATTTTGTCACTGTAGATATTAAATTTTGTTATTTTGATTTGACAAAAAAATCTCAATTTTCTTAGTAATGGTAGTATAATTTTTTTTTGTCATTTGTTAATGATGAAACTGTAATTTAGGAAAGAAAATAAAAAGGGCAAGATGATTTGTTGCATAGAGAAGCACCCAGAGTCCATCGATTGGAATGAATAAGGAGCCTCAATACATGTAGTAGGTGCAGTGAGAAAGGAGTTGGACGTGGTGGAAAGTGCTTGGGCTTTGGAGCCCATCTTCCTTTTGAATTCATATTCTACTACTTTCTCCCTTGTGTTCTTGAGAAAGAAGCTTAACCTCAGTAATCTATAATCTATAAAATGGGAATACTAATTGCGATCTAGTGAGGGTATTTCAGATTAAAATATCATAATAATTTCTATGAAGTCCTTAGTAAAGTATCTGCCTCACATTCAGCAATATATTCCTTTCCAAAGGGATACAGGCCACTATGCTATAATTAATAAGTAATGCTATAAGCATTTGAGAGTCTCAAGACAATAAGTGATTTGCTATCTTTTGCTTTCTTAGTATGTGTGGTGAGACTCCTGGCTAGCTTTGGGCTGAATGTCATGGCAGCCACTGTGTGAAATGGTTTTAGGAATTTTGCGTAAGGCCAAGTGGACTCATTTTCCTCACAATGCCCCAAATTCCACCAGTTACTTAGTTATTCCTCTGAGATTTGAAGAAATTTCCAAAATTCCAAGTTCTCTATTATAATGCAAGTATTCCTGGTAGTTGAGAAGTGGGAAGAATTATGAGGATGAGGAAAAGTAAGTCAAGCCAGAGATTACAAGCTCTGTTCCTTGTTTCTCTTGGAAAAACTGAATAATCAGTTACATATTTTTGTGTGGCTGTAACTAACTAGCCTCAAGTGGCAGTTGGCCAGAGTTGGTGGGATGGCCACTATTGATGGATATACTAGTCCTTACCTCCTATTCTTGGCATCCTTTATACATTTTCATTGTTTCCTTGAAACCCTGAAACTTTGTCTGCCCATAGTTTATTAGGGATGAGAACTGAGAGATGTCAGCTAAGTTGAGTTGAAAGAGAGTGATTGTGTCAGGAGTCTTCTATAATTATGCCATTATATGACCTGCTGGTGGCTTCATCTCTGAACTCCAATTTCCACCTCTGTGAAAAGATGGCTTAGGGGGTTCCTAAGTCCGTTTACTTTCTCTCATTCTCTGGTTCCTGATGGTAGTCTGGGTCCTACCTGAAGGGAGCCAGGATTAGGGAGAGAAAGAACATCACAGGCAAACTGGTCTCTTTCCAACATGGCTCAGGCCCTCTTGGTGGTAGTGCTTCTGGGGAGTTAAGGATCTGTCAAGGAACTACGGTGTCAAGTTACTGAGCCCTCACTCTGTCCTTCACAAATCAGCTTTCCTGCCATCAGCTCCTCTAGAACTGTGTTGTCTATTATGGTGGCCATAAGCCACGTGGCTAATGACTGCCATCCTTGGCAAAGAAGACACAGAACGTTTTCAACATCACAGAAAGTTCTGTTGGATAGTGTTGCTCTAGACGCTTTATGCCTCTGAAATTGCATTCAGTGATTTGGTAGTCAATTGAGCAGAGGTAATGCAATCCCATGGGAAGTCTTCCAATTCTAATTACACTCAAGTTAACAAACCCATTGTTCCAAGCAAAAGAATGGTTGCTCAACATTCCATTCTCATGGTTCTTAGCCAGGCAGTCAACATGGTTTTATTGAACACCACCCCTTCACTGTGGACTACGTAAATGAGAAATGAATGTGGCCCTGTTTCCAGATAAATAAATACATATAGAGAGACAAAAAAGAATTAGATGACTGGGGGTGTTGACACACAAAATACAACTTGGTCAGACTGTAGGAACCAGAGAAAATCTCTAGTTTTTTTTAATTTTAATTTTAATTTTTTACATCCATGGAAAATTGCAGTTTTAACAAAATGATCAGTTCAGAGTAATATTCTCTGCCATTTATCTGTTAATATTGACATTGCAAACCAAAGTGTCACTGAGTTCCAAACTAAACAAAAGTTTTATATGACGTTTGTCCTGTTCCGATTTACAAAGATAAAGCATTTACTATCTGTCAAGGACTGTGCTAACTTCCTCACATGCTTTTTCTTGAGTTTCCTGACATGTCCCTAACACAGGTCAGCCATGCCCCTGTGGGGAGAGAGCATCAGGACAGGTAAGGCACGAAGGAGAGTAGGCCCGGTTTGAATCTCAGTTCCACCTACATACTAGCTTCAGGTCTTCGGGCATTTACTTAACTTTTATTAGCTCTCATTTCCCTACCTGTACAAAGGGAGATACAATGTCTACTTCATATGAAGACTGAGCCAGATAAGGCAAATAAAGTGCTTAGTGCGATACCTGGCATTTAGAATGTAAATGAAGAGGGGAGAAGTCGTTTTTTCAGTCCCCATAGTAATATTCCAGGTACATACTGGATACTCAGCAAATGTTTTTGAATAGACAGATGGGTGGAGATGGAGGTCACATTTTCCTGCATCTGCAGAACATTTCCTGGGAGTGTAGGCGGTCACCTAAGTGGAATGATTTGGGGGAGGCAAAAAGCCTCTTATCCAACCCCAAATATCTTCCCACTGGCCCTGGCTTCTTTTCTGAAATTTAAGCATTGCTCAATCCATTCAGCTAAAAGTCACTGTTAAAAGCAAATGTTACTTCAGACAGGAGTACGCTATGCTATTGTGTATCATTTCTGGTCTAGCTGCTGAATATCTCATCTAAGGCCTCTCTATGTGGTGGAAACAGCTCTGGCCTGGGGGCCAGAGGGTCTGGCCTCTAGAGCTGGCTCTGATGTTACTAGCATCTGACATCACTTCCCTGGACCCCAGGGCCATTGTTATTTTCCATTAATTAAATGAAGATTAGAGTGGATCTCCTGTAAGTGGTTTGATTTGTGATTCTATAAGTGGGACATTAAGCAGGTAAATTTTTGAGGTGAGGCATGGAGTATAGTCCAGGTATGTGGGCCTCAGAAGGTAACACTGAAGAGCTTATAGAAGGACAGAGAGCATTTACCAAATATGGTCATGGGGTACCTGATGACGAAGGCACAAGGGACATACCATGAGGGTGACTAGGGATGAGCGAAGACAGTTTTAGGACTGTTTATAGCTTTGTCCAAAGCCAACCTGATTTATAAATATCACATGGGAGTTTTAATGGATGTTAAGCATCAACAAAAGATCACCAACCCTCTGCGCCTGGAGTGAAGTCAGTTTACTGCTCTACATGGGATCTTCACCACTGGGCACCCCTAAGCAGCCATGGTGTGTGCATTCTGTCGACAATTGCAGGGCATCCAGGTATGACTGTGAACTCAGTGGTATGACCATGGAAGCTATGAGTCTGGAGAGACCACCTGGGCCCATGGCAATCGGGAATGATGCAGCTTTTTGTGTCTGTCGGTGTTTCAGGGAACATTAATGGGACCAACAGTCACTGAGCATCAGGGTGGACATTTCACACACATTATCTCATGTAAATCTCACACTGGCTCTATGAAGTAGACATTATTGTCTTCCTGACACAAGTGAGGAGACCAAGACTCAGAGAGGAAAATAGTAGAGCTGAGATTTGACCGTAAGATCTTTGGATGGACAAATGCAGATTTTTTTTTTCCCCCAAGTATGTCACACAACTTCTAGGATGTTCTACAGATATTACTTGCTGTTATTATTCAGGGTTCTTTGCCTGTAGGCATTGCGGATGGAATTGCTATTCTCACACTACTGCTATTTTCAGACATTTCTGGTACAAAGAAACAATCACCACGAGTGGTCCCATCATCATCACTCTAAGAGATAGCATTTGAAGTCATTAGTTGTGTATTTTGGCTGTCAGGGTTCAATGTAAGATTTTTTGTTGGATCTTTTTTTTCTTTTACACTTGCTTGATTAGGAGTTATAGCTTTGTGTTTCATCCCCACTTTGAGAACTCATGTTTAGGTTTTATTGAGACCCATTTCTAGTGTTTTAAAAGGTTAAGCTTTCTGGAAGCTCTCTGGGTGTCTTATTAAGATATTGCTAGCAAGAGAACAGTGTATCGGTTTATTGAGCGAGACATATCTGTTGATTGAGGCAGACATTGCAAATATGTCTGGGAACCTATTCAATGTTCTGTACTAAGCAGTATGTTAACCAAGGTTGGGCAAACTGGAGGGGTCTCTGCAGGGTGGGAGTTTCCTGGGAAGTTCCTGTTGGGACAGAGAGTAAGCCCGTGCTCACATTTCACATATGGATCTTTGAAACGGGGCTGGAGTGAGATGCTGCAGGGAGCCTATGAATTGCTCTTGATTAGAATCAATGAGAAGCCATCACCTCTACCTGCATGTGATAATCAGGTGCTGAGTCTCTGTGTGCCCTGCCGTCTTGCCATGAAAAGGATGTAGACCCTCTCCTCGTCTTAAGGGCAGTACCGTGTGCCGGCTCTGTCTATTATTTAACAATTTGGGGATTCAACAACTGAGTAGATTGAAGAAAGATGTTATTGAAACATGGTCTTCCTTCAGATTTTTTTTAAAAATCATTATTTGTCCTTTGTGTCTTTAGATTGTACATTATGAACTA
Organism: Rhinolophus sinicus; assembly: GCF_036562045.2. Taxonomy (NCBI): domain Eukaryota; kingdom Metazoa; phylum Chordata; class Mammalia; order Chiroptera; family Rhinolophidae; genus Rhinolophus; species Rhinolophus sinicus. Next base: position 161,403,734 of record NC_133753.1, read on the forward strand.
CGTCATCTATTCGAGAGTTCATATCATATAGTTTAAAGTCTAATGATGAAATAAACCCCTGGCAATCCACTGCTCGCTTATGGAGTACAAGTTCTTCCCCTTTCGCATTCTCCTCAGAACCACTTTTTGAAACGGGTGTTTATCGTGTTCGTGCTTTTCTTGACAGTTTTACTACCTATGACAGTTTGTTAAAATTTTTTCCTCTATTAAGATATGGCTTTTGTGTAATAAAGCTCTGTGAACTCCATAGCAGTTTCCTTGTTTACAAAGACTGGTTCTATTTTAAGATAACTTAGAAGGCCTTTGCACCAAGTGCCGTGTTTTGATGTTGCCCTGATGCACAGTTAAATAAATAAATTTCTGCATTAAGCATTCTTAGAAGAGAATCTGGCCATTCTTGTGATTTTCCAGGTCCAAAGGTAGCATTAGCCACATGCTGATACACATTTAGTGATCGCTCCTAATATGACGTGATGCCATGACAGTTGGTCTGACTTAGCACAGATACGTCTTTTTACATAATCTATTCCTTAGGAAATTTCAAGGCTAGCAATTGAAAAAAATACCAGGCATCTGTGCAGAATCACTGTGAAATTTCAGGCACCAGACTTAGAACAGGGGTGGGAACAAAGAGAAGCCAGAGACACCGTCCAAGTCACACTGCAGTCCCAGCCTGGTGAACCATCACTGTTGCCTCTGCTGAAGACGACACGGTGGCTTGCACGCCCACGCTGGTGTTGGCCTTGGATGCTGCTGCTTGGTGCTGCTGAACCTGTGAGTCTGGCCACTGACTGTCAGCATCATGGTCACCAGGATGAGGGCTCCCTGTTCTCTGAGTCACTAGTTTGAAGCTCCAGGGCAGGTGTGTCTCCTTGCTTATGGCTAGCTCATGATCTGTGTCATAGTTACAAGAGGGGCTGGAACAGCAAGAATCTAGCAATTTTGACTGCTGTACTGGACATGGATTTCTTTCCCATGAAGACCCACATGGTGGAAAATTTACCAAATATAGACAGGGGTTCAGGTGATGGAAGACCACAGTTTGATCATACATAATCAACTCATTTCATTCAAAGGCATTCTTTTGAGCCTTTAATTTTCTTTTTTGCTGACATCTTTTTTTCTTTTTAAACCATTTATTAATATTCTGTATTTCAAGTAGGAGAAGAAACTATAAAGGGATAACATTCAAAATTGTTTTACTTTAGAGCTTCCTTGTGGGTTCTGTAAGCAGTACCAAGAGGTAATATTGCACTGACCCCCACCCTCATCCATGACCTCTTATATCCTTACTGCAAGGACTTGGAAAGGGAAGAGTGGACCTCCTTGCTAGAGTACAGCTATTAAATTGGCCTAGAACGGATCAGATGGAAGGAAATGAAAAATAATTATTTAAATGAGGTTTACATATTGCTTAAACTTACCCTTTTTCTCCCTCATTTGAATAAATAATCAAATCATGAAATTTCAGGGACTTGAGATTTCACTTTTGGGATGTACACCTCCTTGTAATTTGGAGGAAGAGGCTTAAACATGTGGAAGTAGAGCTTCGTGATTATGAACATGATGCTGGAGTCACACAGACCTGGGTGCAAATCCTTGTCCAGCTGTGCGACCTTGGGCCTGTTCCTTCATTCTTTGGGTCTATTCATCATTTGACAAAGGACATTGATAATCCCTACCTCACAGGGTTGGTATGGGGATTAAATAAATTTATATATGTAAGGCCCATAAGAATCATTCAATAAATGATAGCTAATTATTCTAATTCTTGATCTAGGAGAATCGAGGAAAAGCTGGTTCTCTCAACATATAAAGTGGTTGCTTTTGGAGAAATGCCCCCTCAGAAATGTTCAAGTGGAGGTCAGTTGACGTAATGCAAAGGGTGTTGTAGAAGAAATTCCTGTATTCGGGAGTAGGTGTGATGGACTAAGGGGCTTTCAGGGTGCCCCTCAGCAGCTAATTCTATGGGACAGTAACTCTCCTGACAGCTTAGACAAGGGTTAGTCCCCTGAGCTGGACTACTCTTGCTCTACATGTCAAAACATCAGCCACTCTGGTAGTATCGACCAAAATCAACACTTTGTGCTGATCAGACCAAGATGGAAATTGGTTGATATATCCAGATAGTATCAGGTCCATAAATATGGAAGCCACTTTCACCTCTATGATTGCAACTCTGATCACTTTTCCTGACTTGATTTAGACCATATGTTGAGTAACTGCCTTGATGATGGCACGATATCTTGGGCGTTTGCAAAGTAGTCCACAAATAGGAGGCTTCCCAACCAGGCATTAGTCGCTGATTCCCTTGGTAACTGTGGACTGGGTATCAGCTCTCACTTGTCCCCTTCTTCTGGGTACCTTGTAGAGTAAACAACCTGTACAACTCTACATTGTGGCCCTGGCAGTGGTCATGAGCAGGCCTGGAGAATGTGATATTGGGAAGGGCACCCGAACACCTCATGGAATTGGCATCCAGGTAGGATAGAGAGATGCTGAGGCAGAAGATGGTGGGTGGGTGGGGGGTTCTGAAGAGGAGTTTGGCTTGTTTGCTTTTATCCCCTTCTTAATTTTGATACCCTATATTAACAAGACACAGTGTAAATCATGTACTATGTTTTACAGACATGGAAAGAGAAAACAGAAAAGGCACAATTTTTCTCTTGAGATGTTTGTATTGTAACTCAGCGATTCCATTCCCGTATCCTTTATGCCTCACTACTTATTTCATTTACTTCTAGTTCTTCCTCTTTAAATTGAGAAAGCAGAGGCAAAACCAGACACCGTGAGAAGAGAATTTTATGTTGTAGTCTTTGATTACACTTCCCTTTCAAGCCTCAATATTTCACGTTGTGAATAATAATGTTCTTTGTAAGAAAAATTCTTAATTTGAAAATGTTGCAGATGGCCTTTTATCAAGAGCTATGGACTGTCAAAATAAATAGATCTAATTATGAACCATTGTTGTGCAATGGGCCATCTTAAATAATAGAAGTCAAGTTTCCAAAAATTAAAAAAAGACTTTGCATTTTAAAAGTATCTCAGAATAATCAGCTGTCTCTGGTTGATTGGCTTTCAACAAGTTATTTCAGCAAATGGAGGCTTTCAGCTTTTTACTGGTACAGAGATTGTCGTAACTGAGGTGGGGATTTGCTGGGACTTAGCATCACTCTGCTTGAATAGGATTTGATTGAGAAGAATCCCATTGCAGTGGTACACCGAGATGGAACACTAGGGAAGGGCTCGGGATTGAGCCGTTTGAAGAAAGTCTGGGTCCTTTTGGGCCATTTTAGGAGGTTTAGTACAACCTTAAACAACATTGGGGTTTGGAACTGCCCTGAAAGTGGAGATGTGAGAGAGTTGATATTTCTCTGTAAGAATTCTTTGGTTTGGTGAATTGGTTTTTGCTTTCAACAAAATGTTTGCCTCAAAGCAATATGTAGAAAACTCAGCTCAGTGGATATTCACAAAGATTTATGGGCTCTGCCAAAATAATGTCCTTGCATCTGCTCCATCCCCAAGAAAGATCTTAAACATGTGTAAATAGGTAAGACAACTTAGGAATTTGTAATTTTGTAGCAGGTGACTGGGAGTATTTACTTCATTTGGACTTAGTAGTTACCTGAGTTTTCTAAGGAAAATATAGGGGACCACAGATTTGAATTGATATAAGTATGATAGAATAAAAATCTAAATGATGAAACTTATCTTGCCTTTTGTTGATTAGAGTTCAAGTTAACTCCTAAAACAGCAGAAAATAAAAGGATATATTAGTTGAAAATACACAAGATTAGGTAAATCTGTAGGTAATTGAAACATATAAATTTTCTTTTCAACATGTGAAATCTCCAAAGCATTCAAAGTTCTTTATAAAAACATAATTCCTAAATTAATTTAAAAATAAATTAACGATGAGCATTATTATCCCCATTTCAGTGATACAAACGCCAGATATAGAGAAAAAAATTCAAAAGAAGAGGAAAGAGCTGCCACTATAATTTAAAATATTTTGTTCTCTCTTCTTTCTATTTATGTTTGAAACCAGTTCACTAAACAACCTTCCCTGTTTCCCTGAAAAAAGGTCCTAGCCAGACAATCAGCTCTAATGCTTCTTTTAGAGCAAAAATTAATTTAAGACCTGGTCTTATATTATAGTAAAATAATATTAATATAAGACACGGTCTTATATTATAGTAAAATAAGACCGGGTCTTATATTAATTTTTCCTCCAAAAGAAGCATTAGAGTTGATTGTCTGGCTAGGACTTATTTTCGGGGAAACACGGTTGTGATAGGAAAAATTGGCATTCATGCCAAAATATTCTTTGTGTGTATGTGTGTGTCTGTGTGTGTGCATGTGTATGTGTTTTGGAGGATTCCTATTAAAATTATGGAAAACATTGTATTTGACAAAGGAGATTTTGCTGAAAATTTTGGGGGAACACAGATTTAATTGAATGTAAATAAGATGAATAAAAGTCCAGATGACTGAAATGTATTTCACCTTTTGCTGATTAAAATTCTACTTGCCTCTTAAACTGCAATAAATAAGAGGTCATATTAGTTGAAAATACATATGGACTTAGAAAACTTAGGCAAATCTGTAGATAATAACCCTCTCTGGGAAATACTTAATGAATTCTCTTTTTCAACATGTGAGTTAGTTCCCTAACAGAGTTAAATTCATATTTTACTGTAAAGTGATTTTTTTCTTCCACACCAGAATCTATGATAAATTGGTAAAGAAAGGTATAGTAGCCATTCATTACTATAAGAGTTTAGTACGTGTCCTGGCCATCTCAATGTTAGCGAGTGCCTAAAGTGGAAATAGTTTGAAATGCTACCTTGCAGTATTAGGTTTGGGTGAATCCAGAGATATTTGCTGTGAGTTTGGCAAAATGATTACTGTGGAATTAGCTACTAAATTGAAATTTTCTGATGCCAGCAAAAATTCACATTGCCAAGTTCTCTTTCCCTTTATCTTCTAAATTCAAGAGTATTTTCCGGGATTTCGATAAAACATATATTATTCTTTTAACTTCTTCATCCAATGAGTAGTGTTTTCTAATTGCAGCAGGCTATTCACAGGATCTTTTTGTTTTATTCTTCCAGCTCAAAGGGGAAAGTAAAAGGAGCCCATCCCCCTATGCATTGAGCACAGATGGGCAATATTCAAAGACTCTCAACTGAGAAAAGACTTTCTCCCTTCTTGGCATATCAGGCAGTGTGGAATCATTAAGAGCCCAGCTCCCACTGTCTTCTTGTGAAGTTGTGCCAATGTGTGAAGCATCCACCCTGTGGAGGTTTAAACTGGCTGTGGCCTGAGCCCCAGAAAAGTAGGTTCTGGGATTTGTATAAGCCCTCGATTTATTGGAACATATTTGATGGAGTGTCATCCACTGAACCCTGTGAGATGAGCCCTTCTTTGGTCAAGGCCAATGAGAGGCTAGGTGGTTCACAATCAGATATTTGTTCCCTAAACTAATTTCTCAGCCTCTGTGAAATACTCTCCTGGATCCGTAAAGGCAATAATTACAGCTAGCTTATGTGAAATACACTGTTATACACGTTGTACATCTTCACTTCTTGTATTGGAATCCAAAGTTCAAAATTTTCCCTGTGGTAGCTTTTTTAGGGGAGCTTCAGGGAGAAATATTTGGTCATGAGAGTGGTGGTGGGGAGCATAAATTGGAGGCTGATGTTCCCCATTTAAAGAAGTTGCTTTAAAGAGGAATTTTAGTGACTTTCCAAAGGCCAGGCAAAGGCCAGTTTGTGCTTGATATTAGAAACCTTGAGTTGGGATTAATAAGAGACTGTAAAATAAAGATGGAGATGGATTTATAACTCTATAGCAGCAGCATGGACAAGTTCCTGATATGTATCTCTAATTAACTAACTAATCATTAATGTGTCAACTATTCATTAATTGAAGAAATATTAATTTAAGGGCATCTCTTACCAGACAAAGTTCTGGGCACTAGAGTTACAAAAATGAATGAGACATCTTTTCTCCCTGTGAGGAGCCTCGCAGGAAATGTACAAATAACTGCAGTGATTTCTTCTCAGATCAAATGAAGGTGAAGGTCATCTGCTTCCCAATGTTATTTTTGAAGAAAAATGTATGAAATTTTAAATAGGAAAATCCAAATTCATGTTTACAATTAGTTTGTCAAGCAATATTGTCATCACAAAACAGGTAATGGTAACACAGTACTTGGATTGTGGGTAGCATTTTCAATTTCAGTTCTGATTTTTCCAAAGTATGCAAGTGATAATATATGCCATTTCTTTCAAGGAACAAAATAGTCAAAACCACCGTCAGTACCAACTCAGGGTATCCTTGGTGCTAGAGATCTCTGTCATAATAATGATTCCTTATATTGTGTGGAATTTGAGGTTTATAGAATTGTATAAACATTACCACATTTAATCTTCGTAATAGTCTTCTCTAAGTAAGTTTTGTTATTTCCATTTTTCTATTGAAAAAAAATGAAGCCTTAATGATTGTGACTGAGTGGGTCATCCCAGGTTATAAGAGCAAGAGTGTCAGAGAGGGTCTTGAATGGATATCTTCTGTCTCTATGTCCAGGGAAGTTTGTACTATACCTTTGTGAAATGACCAAATGTAAGAACTCAAGTGGGCCCATATAAGAAACATAATAGCTATCAAATTGATGGGAGTGAACTTTTCACTTCTTAGGTCCTTCTAGACCAGGGGTGTCAAAACTGCGGCCCGCGGGCCAACTGTGGCCGCAATCCATTGTTAATTGGCCCGCAGCAAATTCCAAAAATATATTTAGTTTACTTAAATAAACCAGGTGAGGCAATACGTACTTCATCTCGAGTGAGTGGCCCGGCTGTTTGTGTATTTTACTGCATATGGCCCTTGGTGAAAAACGTTGAAAAAAGTTTGGACACCCCTGTTCTAGAGGATGATGTAGTGGGAAGATAGCGCTCCCCCGCCTCCCAAAGGAAGGAGTTCCATGTCCTTATCCCCAGGGTCCATGAGTATGTTAGTTTATAGGACAAAGGGAAATTGACATTGCAGATGGATTGAAGGTTGCTAATCAGATGACCTTAAAATAGGGAGCTCATTTTGGATTACCAGGTGGGTCCAATGCAATAATTAAAAAGAGGCAGAAGAAGAGTCAGAGGGAGACGTAACTAAGGAACAATAATCCGAGGGACGTGACCTTGCTGGCTCTGAGGATGGAGAAGAGGCCACAAGCAAAGGAATGTGGATGCCCTCTAGAAGCTGGAAAAGGCAAGGCAACACATCTTCCTTTAAAACCCCCAAAAAGGAACAGAGCCCTGTCAACGCCTTATTGTAGCCCATTGAGGCAGGTGTTGGACTTCTGACCCACAGAACTGAGAGAATAAACTTTTGTTGTTTAATGCTACAAAGTGTGTGGGAATTCGTTACAGCAGGGATAGGAAACCAATACAGACGGGGTGGCTGCTACAACCATGTCTATAGCTCTCTACCTTTGGAGCAGACAGTTGACTAGGGAACTTTTTTGTCAGCACTGTGTGGGGACAGTTATGGTCAGATCAATAGTTCATTTAATTATTCATTAATAAATATGCCTTGCACATTTTCTTCTTGCCAGGTGCTATTCAAGGCCCAACAGTAAACAAGACTGCCATACAAAGCTATCATTGTAAAAGGGGAGACAGGCAATAAATAAGATAAATAAGTAAAACACATCATATACTAGATAGTGATAAGAAATTGTGGGGACAGAGCCAGGAGTACAGTTTCTAGGCTCTCGGCCTCACGTGGAAAGGTGCTGGTTTGGGTAGTAAATGGCCATCGCCTGTGATTGAATAGCCATCAGCTGTGACTAGTTGGCCATCAGCTATAACCAGTGAGCCATTGGCCACTAATATAACTGTTGTGGCTACGCTAGCAGTGGATGGTGGCTGGCAAGTGTGGATTGCGGATTGCGGATTGCAGATTGCAGATTGCAGATTGCAGAGAGGAGTGGACTGCAGTTGGTAAGTGCGGTCGGTTGGCAGAAAAGCGGACGTGGGTTGTGGATCATGTGGCTCCTGCTTCCTGTGTCTCCAACCCAGCCGCCAGTGAGAATATAGTGTATGACTCCCCTATCTATGGCTCTGTGGGTGTTCCTTTTTGGCCTCACCATGTCCTGCGTTCTTATACGGGGAGCGGGAGCCGAGACCCCTCATGGCACTCTGCATGAGAGAAATTATATGGCGAGTAGGGTGACAACAAGTGGGGAGTGTGTGTGTGTGTAGTGGTTTGCAAATTTTAGATGGAACTTCCAGGGCAGGTTCACTGAGAAGGTGATATGTAAATAAACACCTGAAGACTTATGTCAGGAAAGACAAGGCCCATGGATTTCTGGGAAAAGATTGTCCAGAGCAAAGAGAATGAAAAAGCACTGAGGACAGAGGGTTCCTTGCATGCTGATGGATGGAAGAGAGTGAGTAGGTGAGAATGGAGCTAAAACTTCCCATGGTGCCTGGTTAAGCTTCTCAATAGTGGCTTATAGACCCCTTAGACCTAGAGTTGGATCCTTTTGCTCGGCCGGTGATGTTTTTTTTTCTTTTTGTCACTTCTGTTGTACAGATGAAGCAGACCATTTCCAAAGGTCTGCCTGAGAGACCCTGAGGCAGATAGGATCAGAGAATTTTTCCAGTACTGATAATCCAATTTTACGGATCAGTCATTTGAATTAATAAAGAGAATGGGGGAAAGTGATGCAAATAATGTAAGTCCTGGTGAGCATTTGCTTGGAAATTTGAATAACTTTTACTTCTTAAAGGGTAGTGTGTTTGGTTAGTGTCTGGAAACAGGCAGAATTGGGAATGCTCTAAACCCAACCAGCAGTTCACAGGGTGATGTTGAGAAAGGTCCATCTCTTGCTCTCTTCACATTGCTCAGACCTAATATAAATCCCTTGGAGTGACTTTCATCCTTCTGTCTTCAGGCAAAACCCACAGCCCGGATCCCCTGAAAGCTATCGTCTAGCATGTCATTAAAAGCACAGGCTACACAGATGTGCCTCGTGAGATCCTCACAGTGGAGAAGTTTCCTGAGAGTTGAACACCTGGAGCTAGGAAGAAGCCAGGTGTGGCTAGAGAGGAGCAGGCCAATTGGCAGTAGTAAATTGGATTAGGTACAGATTTATCCTGGGAAGTGGGAAATGTACAAAGTGTCAGTGATAAGTAAAGGAACACGCACGGTCAGGCAAGTTAAGAATGTTTAAGAAAGTCTATTTTATTAAGAGAAAGTCTATTGGGTTGCGCAAAGACACCTACAGTCCAGACTGACATCCAAAGGAGACTTGCAGCCCAGAGGGAAGGGGTGAGGAGGGTTTGATAGGTGCTGTGCTGACAGAGTAGTGATTTGAACAGAAAATGCTGACTGCCCGGAAGTCAGTAACTGTTTTGTGATGTTTTCTGTTAGCGCAAGTTTGGCTCTGTCTGCAGGTGCAGGCCAACAGACATTTTGTTGTTTTCTTGCAGACATGGCTCTGTCTGTAAGTCAAGCTTTCTGAGACCTAACATTCAGAGACCTCATGTTAAGTCAAGGTCTCTAACATTCAGAGCTTGGTTTCACATACACACATACACAGACAGATTATATATATATATATATATATATATATATATATATATATATATATATATATATAGAGAGAGAGAGAGAGAGAGAGAGAGAGAGAGAGAGAATGAGAATGAATAATAATAAAGCAAACCACAGGAAGAGAAAAGATGACCCTAGAAATATGTTTTAAATCATGGCCTCCAAATCCTTTGGTGCTCTTCCTATCAAGAAGTGGGTCTGTGCCTACTGCCCTCAAATTCTCTTGTGACTGCTTGACCAATAGAATGTGGCAGAAGTGACACTGTGTCAGTTTCTGGGTGCAGGCCTTAAGAAATGGATAGTTTCTAATTTCAGTTTCTTGAGGTGCTTGCTCTTGGAACCCAGGCACCATGCTGCGAGGGAGCTAAATCTACCCCACAGAAAGGCCCACGTGGAGAGGAACCAACAGCTAGCTATGTGTGACAGCCATCTTAGAGGTAGCTCCTCCAGTCCCAGTCGAGTGAGCCCAGCTGACGTTACATGGAGCAGACGAGCTGTGCCTGCTGAGCTCTGCCAGAACTGCAGATTCATGAGAAAACTAAATGATTCTTGTTATTTTAATCTACTAACTATTGAGGTAACTTGTTCTTCGTGGATAATTGCAACACTGTACATTGTAGGTGACAGGAAGGAGAAGTGTCAGGTCTCATACATGATTGGGGATGCTTTGTTATTTCAAGTATACATAACATAAATCATATGATTAAAATAATTCTTAACCATTTTGGAATTATTGACCCTCTTCCTAGAAAAAATTAACATATATCAACCTTTTGAATACTGTTTTTGGAGTGTCAGGACCTCCTACATTCATTCGTGGTCATATAGACCCCAGGCTGAGAACCTGTGACAACCATTTCCCTCCACCACTATTTGTTATAAAGGTGTAGTTAGTGTAAGCTGATGAAACAGTGAGGGAAAGGTCCCTGGAATTTATGCTGCTAGACTTGTGTTTCATTGCAGCCCTTTCACAGACTTGTTCTTTGATCATGGATAAAGCACAAAACCTCTCCATAACACAATTTCTTGGATGGTAAAATGTGAATTAAAATCCTGTCCTTCCTTTCCTCAAAGGAATGTTGAGATTTAAAACAAAAACAAAAACAAAACAAAAATGGAAGCGAATATGCTTAGAAAAGTCATAACTTGCCCCTTAAAGGTTTTCAGTGAATATTTGTTGAATTCATTGTTAGCTGTTGTTATCTGTTGTTGATTGCTTGATTCTGTAGCCCAAACCTTTAAGGGCAAGGTTTTGGCCATGAAACAAGGTAGGGACATGGACCTCAGGGAAAGAGGACCAGCGAAGGTAGGAATGGAAAGGAAGGTCAGTACAGCGTCCTCCCTCCCCCGCCCGTGTTACTTTTCATTCTCTGTTATCCTTAGTTTTGTAGTCAGTGGAGAGGAACTAGGAGAAACAGCCTGCAAAGATTGGTATCAGTTTACACCAAAGCAAAACTCTGTTCACCCAGCACAAGGAATTGGAAGCAATATACACAAAAATCTCACAAAATGTAAAAGTACACAGACACTGTCTTCAGCATTGGCGTCAATGGGTAGAAAGTCTATTTACATTGGTTCTTATGAGGTCAGCAAAACATTTTGAATATCAACTCCTTGGCTGCCTGCAGTGGATCTGAAAATATGAAATAAAACATAAACAGCAGACCTGACTTACGAGCAAGGCCTTCCAAGATTCCTGCTTTGCTTTCTGCCGTAACAGATTGCATTGTTACTGTATTGGTCGATTTCTATCATCTCAGATTAAAGAATCCCAGTGTTGCTTAGGGCAAAACCCAAAACACAGGTGATGGAAGGCAACACCCGATGTTAAAACCTTCAGCAAAGAAGATCCATGGTGGTTTTCTTTTCCATTGTGAAACTAAAAGAACAGGGAGGGGCAGGGGAGGAAAAGCAAAAATCACATCTACATGGATTGAAAGCAAATTCGTTTCCATCAGACAAGTGACTGTGAACAATGAATTGCAAAATCTCCAACAGTTGCCCAACACAAACTGTGTCACAGGATCCCAGACCAAAGATACCTACAATAATGTTTAGTTTTCACATCAATATAAGTATAGGCAGTTTTGGCTGAACTAAATGGCTTTTAGAAATAAATAGTTCATCACCTCTTTCTCCTTTTTATCCTCTAGTGTCTCAAAACAAACAAATAAACAAACAAAACAACCAACACACCCCAGAATCTGAATTTAATCTCTATTCAGGTTTGGGTACATTTGCCTATAAGTAAGTTGTTTATGATGAATCCAGTGCAAGCTGATGGGCAGAACTACCACCCACGGCATGCTGCATTGGCTTTCTGCCCATCAGCATGGAAGCTGGCAGAAATCTGCAGGGACGACTCAGCTGGGGCACAGATGCAGGTGACTTTGAGAGGACTGTACATCAGGTCTTAGGAGGGTAATTACATCACTTGTTTCTTCTGTCTGGGGGTTAACTAAACAGGTTCCGTGTGAAGGCAGCTCAGTGTCAGGCACACAAACGAGCCTGAGTAGGAGAGACTGAAACGTGGTCACGAAATATCCATGAGTAAATATGTAGAGAATTTATTTTCAGGGCCTCCCTGTCAGAGTCTCCTAAGTATCAGATTCCCTTTAAGGAAATCCACGCCAATAAAGAGGCACATTGCTAAGGAAGCTGAGATAGGGTGAACCCAATTGATTTATAGCCCATATGTAAGGGAAAACATCTCTAATTAGTATTTTTTTTTAGAAGAGCATGAACTCAAGGGAGCATTGGCATTTTTCCCCCCAGTTTTTCATTTTGGTCTAGGTTTTGTTGTCACATTAATTGGAGACTTATTTATTCTGTGTGATATACAGACCTTTTAGGAACTATTTGGTGTTTTTCCAGTTCTTTTTTGCGTTGGGCTTGGTGCTGGAGAAACAGATAAATCAAACACAGTTCTTGCTTGTCAGGAGTTCACAGTCTGGCAGGCTGGCCTCGCCACGTGGACAAATAACTACTGTGCAGTTTGATAAGAGAGACAGATACAAAGTGGGTCAATGGCGCAGGGGCAAGTGCTCAGCTTGAGTGCAAAGAATCAAGGAAAGGCTTGACATCTTGAGATGGAGACATCTGCAAGCTGTATCTTGTCAAAAAGTTGGGGTATTCCAGGTCGATGGATTGGGAAAAGAAGGTGGATATTCCTAGTACTAAACTTAGAGGTAGCAATAGCATTATGTGTTCTGGGAACCATAGGTAGGTTGGTTAAGAATCGGGCGAGCAAGTGTTAGGGGAGGAAGCCTGGGAAAGGGTGAAAGAAGAAAGCAGGGGTCAGGTCATGAAATGTCTTTTAGGCTGTGCAGAGGCACTTGGATTTTATCTAAAAACTCTGGGAAGGATTTTGTGGCAGGTGATGCCAGGGCTCCTTTCATGTTCCGTCAACAGTCACTGTTTCTGTATAAGTCAACAACTGTAAGTCTCAGCGACTGGAAATTTGCAAGGCGACGGGCCTGACAGCCTGGGAGGTAACACCCTTGGGAGCAGCCCTGAAACTTAAGGATGGTTAAACGTCTCAGCTTCTCTGCACCTGGGATGGGACAAATGTGCAGCATGTTCTGTAGTCTCCCAGAGGTCCCCAGTGGGATTGAACCCCACTTGGCTCCCAGCAGTTATCTGATCATTAACACACCAGGGTTGACTTCCTTTCCATCCCTGCCATTCTTCCATACCCTCTACATTTACTTCTTGGGATTACTTCACAAGTAACTATTTGCACTTATATTCTTAGCTCAGAGTTTACTTCTGGTGGAACCCAAACTAAGACAGTTTTTTAGCATGGGGAGAGACATGGTGATGAAAGTGAACTCTAGATGATTTTCATGAAAGTGGAAGTAAGAGGGGAAAGATTCAAGAGCAATTTAGAAAGTACAATTCATACCGTTTCCCTGAAAATAAGACCTAGCCGGACAATCAGCTCTAATGCAAAAATTATATTATTTTTTGCTCCAAAAGACGCATTAGAGCTGATTGTCCAGTGAGGTCTTATTTTTAGGGAAACACGGTAGAAATTACAACCTAGATGGATGTATTCTGAGAAGGAGGAAAGGAGTCTCGGGTGGTTCTAGGTTTGAGCTTGTTGACTGGGGGAAATCCATTAGACAAGATAAGGAATACAGGATGAGGAGTAGGGTTTGGGAGAGGGAGGAAACACCGGAGAGGTTTGTTGAGGTTAGACTTGACATTGCCATTGGATTTGGAAATTGGATAGTCACTGTGTCTTTAGGAAGTTCATATTATTAGGTTGGTGCAAAAGTAATTGCGGTTTAAAAGGTTAAAAATTGCAATTACTTTTGCACCAACCTAATAGCTTGAATCAATTAGCGCGGCAGGAGAGCATTTTCCCCCTTAAGAAATCTGGTTTTATTACTTGGAAAATAGGCTCAACAAGAATTGCCCAGAAGAGGGATTACCTTAATGAATAGATAAGACTAATTTCTAATTATAGATAAGCTTGATTTCAGTTAGCTTGCTAAAGAATGCTGCTCTCTGTTTAGATGGTTTGTGTGAAACCGAATACTTACACAGTTTCAAGTTTGTTCTACTAATTACAGAAGGATTTTCCTTCTTATCCAGCTATGTTTTTCTTTTAAGTTGATCTTATTTCCATTTTAATGATCACAGCTTTCAATTTTATGTTGCCTAAAGAGTAAAGTTTAATCGTACGGTTGGTGCTCCTTTGAATTTTGAGTTAACAGTTCCACTTTCTATATGTTGTTTAGTTACTTATGGTTAAGAACTTAATCTCTAGAGTTAGACGGCTTAGCTCACTATTATAGTGGTTCCCCCACTTACATTCTGAGATTTCTGGGAAAGGTACTTCATTTCTCTGTGCCTCTGTTTCCTATCTCTAAAATGGAGATAATAATACAACCTCAGAGGATTCTTCTCAATACCAAATGAGTTAATTCATGTAATGTACTTAAAATATTTGGTTGGTGCAAAAATCATTGCTGTGTAAAAGGTTAAAAATAATTGCAAAAACCACAGTTACTTTTGCACCACCCTCATATTTCTGGCACAGAGTAAATGCTTAGTACTTTTCAGTATTAAAAGTACTATTTGTTAGTATTTTTTAAAATTTATCAATTGTTACTCTTAAAAATTGGGAGACAGCATGATGTAAAGGAATCAATGATTGGGTTAGAAAACAGAAGACTAGTGCTCTGCTCTCAGCTTTTCAGTCAGCTTTGTGGGCTTAGACAAGTTCGTTCATTTCTCCAAGATCACTTTCTTCATCTGTAAAATTGGAGATTGGAGTAGAAAATCTTTGCAGGCCCTGGTTTTAATATTCTGGAAAACTACCTTTTGCTTGGGAGTAGCTGATTTATATAGCAGTCTTAGCTATAGTATATTTTTCCACAAGGGAGAGATAAATGTGCAAAAAGGGGAAATCTGAAAACATTTCCACTAGGCAAATATTCTCTGGAAAATACAACAAATGTTTTTGGTTTTTTTTCACATTAGTTTCTTATTTTATATTCAGATTACTTACCTTTCTTTCTTTCTTTTCTTTTTTTTTTGGAATGTACTTGTAATTGGAACAGATTCAATTGTTTTTCTTTTTTTCATTTCTCTTATAGAAAAGAAAATTTCATGCATCTGTTTCATTTGCTGATGCCATAACTGTACAAAATGGCTCACATAAATGATTCTTTGATATTTTAAACATGACGCATGTAAATAAAATAATACTTATATAATGTGGTATTTTCTTGTATATTAGTACATTTTGAGATCTGAAATTTTGTTCCTTAAATTTGGTTCTTATTCTGCAATTACCCCATGAATTTTTCTTTTCTTCTGATGAGTTATTTTTCATGTGCCCACATGGGGGAGCTTTTGAGACACTAGTTTGAAAGATTTTCTCAACAGCTCCTAGAGGATGGAGTGAGTTCTCCATGGTAGGGAGGGAAGGTTAACAGGGCAAGACTGGCTGTAGAACTGACTTAGATTTCCCCAGTGTTCACTGTCTAATATGAGGCCCTAGAACCAATTAATAATTCTCCTCTAAACGTAGCAATCTGTGTGTACTCTCTAGCAAAAACGGTAAGTACAGCTTAAAACAAAAAGAAAATTTAAGGCAGATTCAATGTTTTCTGATGCCTCAATAAAAAGTACATGGGGTATAAAAGTGGAGGGCTTTCTCTTCAGGTGAAATGGGGGGAAATCTGGCAGAAACTCTGACTTCTGCAGTAGCAACATTACTTAAAGGAGCCTCTGAAATGGTCCCCAAACTATTTTTCCATTGGAAAAGAAAAATCTAAAAGCTGGAATGGAAAACAAAAGTGAAAGGCTTGGGTTAAACCTGACATTCTTGGCCTCTAGCTCTGTTTGCTGTGTGAGGAAAATGCAGAAAAATAGAAAATATTTGTTAAGTGAAATGAAACCTCAGTTTCATAGGCCCTTAGTTGGCTATATTTGGGTCTTTCTATTGACTCTAATTTCTGGGTGGTTAAAAACAAAATAAACATATAAAAATAGCCCTGGTGGCAGCCCCATGGATGAATGAAGGAGTGTCATGAATGACTGAGGTTTCCCTCTGCTCCAGTTTATTTGGAATTTTCAGTGGTTATCACAGTAATTTCTGAATGCTCATGAGACAAATTTTTAAATACACTTGAAATGAAGATTCTATGAGAAAGATCAATTCTGCCGATTTTTTTGGGTGCTATTTCTATATCAACAAAAAAATTTTAGTGATTATTTTCTTGTGTAAAGTCTATGGTATAACTGGATTAATATAAATTTATATAAAATTAAACCTACCATTTTATATGATGACTTGGGAAACCAGTAAAAGTTGTGTCATTTCTCACTGATTTTTCCTCTCTGGGCAGCCAAGTTTGTGTTCTGCTCCCTGGTCTTTCTTTTATCTAATCTTTTTCTCATCATTCTCACTCTCATTAATTCTCATGATTTCAACCATTAACTGTATTCCCATCCTGGGATTCCCTTATATTCTCCAGTTGTACATTTCCCATTGCACAATCCTACTTGGATATGGAAGTCAAATTTCATCAGCCAACCACAAATTTTACTTTCTTCCTCCACTTGCCTCATCAGCCTCTTTTTTACTTCTTAGCTCACCAATTCATCCGTACTTTCCCATTGCTGTTCTTAAACTACCATGTTTGAGTCACCTAGGCTTAAGAATTTGGGGACATCTTTGACACTCACCTATCTCATGTTTGGTGCTGTGTCGGAAGTCCCCAAGATGACTGTTAGGCTTGAGGTCTTGCTAAAAGGATCCATGGGACTCTAAAAAGCTATTATATTTATGATTATAGTTTATTGCAGTGAAAGGATATACATTAAAATCAGAAAAAAGCAAATGGGGCAAAGTCCAGGAGAAACCAGGTATAAGCTTCCAAAAGTTCTTTCCCAGTGGAGTTGCATGGATGCACTTAATTCTCTGAGCAAGGATGTGTGACAACACATGCAAAAATGTTGCCAACCAGGGAAACTCACCTGAGCCTTGATGTCCAGGATTTTTATTGATGGTCAATCATGGAGGCATGTAGTGCCAGCATGACTGACCTACTCAGACTCCAGACCCAGTGGAAAAAGAGGCATTCATCATAAATTATATTGTTAGTACAGACTGCTTGACCAAACTGATATTGCATGGCCCAAGGTCTCAGGCAGACAACACTTCTTACTAGGGAGAGTATTCTAAGGATTTTGAGCTCATCTCCCAGGAGCTGGCCATCGGCCATTCCTGAAGACACGTCTTTTTTGAGAATGTGCAGGATTTGAATAACACAGGTCTGTTGAGTTAACCTTACACACATATATTCAATCTCCAAGCTTTATTGGTTGTTGGGGAAAAAAGTGGTAAGAGCACATCCCATAATGTGAAACGGGTATGTGTTTCTGGCTCTATGAGAATTAAATTAGATGTTAACATATGCTGGACCCATCAGTACCAAATGGATATTGGGTGATAGGTTTTTTGTTGTTGTAATTATGATTATTGTTTTCTCTGCCCTTTCCTATCCAATACCATCCTATCTAGCTTAAGATCTTATTGCTTTCACCTTTATCGTGCATTAGTTCCCCTAGTCATTTAGGATGTTATGCTGCACTAACAATCCCCAAATCTGAGTACAAAACAAAGGAGAATTTCTTGGTCCTGTACTGGTTCATTTTAAGTTGGCTGAAGCGCTCCTTCAATTACTGTCATTCTGGGACCCAGACCGAAGAAGCAGCCCCATTCTGGGATATTGTAGCAAAGCTAAAAGAGTATATGATAGAAGCATACAATGACGCTTCACGTTTTGTTTAGAAGTGGTACACATTCTCTCTAGTCCCATTTTATTGTCTGAAGAAACTCACAAAGCCAGGCCTGAGGTCAATGGATTAGGGATCTATCATATTTCCTTGGTGGGTGGTGATGAATAGTTGGACAATAATATAACCTACAGCTTCTTAAGTGGCCTCTTTGCCTCCAGGCTCCCTCCATCCCTGACACACTCCAATCTAGTCTGTTGACTGTCATTAAGTCTATATCTTTAAAACTCAGTGTTGGAGAATTATTTTTCTTCTCTATAATTCATGGTTTTCTCTTGACTAGTCATGCAAGCCCCCATTTAAGTGCAGTCACGCATGGCTCTCCAGCGAAACCAGAATATTCAGCAGCACTAGGCGCATTTTATCTTAGCACCTTCTACATCATGACTTGACATTTATTCACTGAGAATGAGAGCGCTTTTCAGGAGAAAACTACCATTTTATTTACCTTTGAATTCTTCACAGAGCCTGAGTGCCTTACCCATAGTCGTGCCTGAAACATGTGATGAATGAATGGAGAATAAATGTTGCTTGGGTGTTACAAAGAAATCCAGTGCTTTCAATGATCACGAGAAACCAGACAAAGGGGTGCAGGGAGGCTGAAATCCAACCTATGCTTTGCTCACCAGCCAAATCCTGTGACGGGGTATGGAGGAAGGTTGTCTTTTTCTAATTCACATAAAAGCACTGAATGGTATAGCAATAGCCTTTCTTCCAGGGTCTTTGTATATTAAAAGAAGCCTCTTACATAGGACCTGTGTGTCCCCAAACGACTATACAGGTGGAAATCATCACAGCAATGGTAGAAAAATGTTGTGTGAACTCTGCTTTTTTGCAAATTTCTAGGCCATTAAGTTATCCACCTACTCAGTATCCTCTGAACATCTGTCACTTTTGACATCTTCATGAGCTTGGGTCTTCATGCTGCTTTGGGCTACATGAGAAGG
The DNA here is from genome assembly GCF_036562045.2 of Rhinolophus sinicus. Classification (NCBI taxonomy): domain Eukaryota; kingdom Metazoa; phylum Chordata; class Mammalia; order Chiroptera; family Rhinolophidae; genus Rhinolophus; species Rhinolophus sinicus. The sequence continues at coordinate 161,422,612 of NC_133753.1, forward strand.
GACCTGTAGACTTTGGCTGCTTTTGCCCACTCAAGTTTCAGTTATTTTGGGGGCAGCAAGCACATCTCTTACTGGAGAAAATAATTCTTGAGGCCATGAAACATCAGACTGAAAGTGAGGATGAAGAAAAGTAACCAGATCAGTTATGCTTGATAAAAAGATATAAAGCTGTGTTTCACAAAAATGTTCCTAAAAATAAAAACCGGTCTCAGGCAATGCAGCAAATAGCCAAAAAGACTTTCTTTTGACTGAGTGATTTTGAAGGTATTTTTCCCTGCTTACAATTTTAAAACCTGCTCCAGAAGAAATCTGTTGAAAGTCAGTACTAAAGGGGAACATTGCCTATTAGCCTGAACAATAGTTAGGGGTGGAAAAGTACTTTGGTCGCCTAAGGCAGAGTACCTGTAAATGTGGGACCTTCATTGCTGCCTGCAAAGTGCTTCAGTGCTGGGGGAAAATTTAGGCTCAGAACAGCTTTAAAGCAGATAAAACCACCGTGCATGTTGTCAGCAACATGCTGGTTTGCTTTTTTAACAACGATGTTTTACTTATGCTTGTATTTTTTGTGTCAAGGGGTTAGGTTCTTAGATTACTAAGATAGTAAACCAAGCAAAGAAAAATCAGTACTATTCATGTTAAGATATTAACTTAAGCACTAATGAGATGCTGAACAGCAAGATAGAGATGATTAGAGGGTATTAAAGGAAGATAAGTTGAGTAGATAAGCTTTTAGATCCTTATGTCCAGGATCCTGGTATAAGAACTAGAATGTGGAGCTAATTGGTCTGTGGCTAGAAAAAGAGACCTGGATTTAAATTACAGAGAAAATGAGGTTTGATCAACCCAACACATGTCCCCTTCACTAGTGGGAAAATGCAAGGGCATTTGTGTTGTCATGAGATATTAACTTAATGAAATACCAATGTGTTTGTGGCATTTTGCGATCCCTGTCACTACCATGACACAACAATTCATGCTTCGTATTTGTGGACTCCAAGACTGCTCTGAAGTTCCTTTATACATAACTTGGCTCTCATGACTCACTCAGTAGGCAAACCTTCACAGTATATTTCTAGGACCCAAAGCATCTTGTCACTGTCTCCAAGTGTGAGCAGACTTTTTGGAGCCAGGTCAAAATGAAATGCCTCCATTTTATATACTGTATGTAGAAAAGATGTTGATGTTTCTCATTGAGAAAGTTGTCCTTTTCAGGAATGGCTTTTTCTCCACAGTCTTATAAGATGCTAGTAAGTAATATAGTTCACTTTGCTTTTGCTTCTTTTTATTTGAATGCATTTTTTTCCATCTTTTCAGAATGATCGGTAGTCATTTAATTTTCATTTAGAGGGATTTGTGTCCTTAAGACCTCCTTTGGATGGGGAGTCATATAATGTTTATTGATAAGCAAGAGAGATTCCCTCTGAGCTAATCCTTTGTAGTTCTGTGGCATTGGTCTCCATAGGGTTTGGCAAGTAGATTCTGAGTTTTCTGTTAGAGTGGTCACTCATGAGACTTTTGACTAAACCAATAGGTCATTTTTCATCTATGTCTGAGTTGGTCCCCTGACTGTTGTGGCTGGTGGACAATATTGGGTCAGATATTGATGCTGCTAGGTTTCTCTCAATGCTCCATTTGGATTCTCTTTCTTTTTTTTAAGTGGTTGAGGTAGAACAATTCTTCAATTCATTGATGTCACTTATGGCCGTAATAATAGAGAGGACTTTTACTCTAAAGGGCCAGTTCCTTATGCTTGTTCACTCACTTATTCTGGAATGTTTGAGTGCCTCCTATGTGATGAGCATAGTGTTAGATTCTGGGGGCTCAGCAGGGGGGCCAAGGCAGATATAGTCGTTGTCCTTCTAGTATTTAAATTATTTATGATCTAATGGGGGTGTTTAGAAATAATCAGGCAGTTACAGTATATTGTGACCAGTGCAATGATGGGGAAGCACAGTGAGCACCCAGGAGGGACATTTAAGAAGATTTGGTTGTCTGAATATACTAGGAAATGTGAGAATTGCTGAGTTTTTAGTTAACTAGCAAAATAGACATTGCCACGTTGCCCCTGCCATCATGATAATTTACTATTGGGGAAGCCGGTGTTGATTGAATGATCCCGAGCACATATGTGTGATTCTGCTATAAAGAAAAGACATGGGGTATGATGAGAGAGTCTACGAGGGGATATAATTTAGACTGAGTGTCCCAGGAAGATGAATGTCAGGAGACATTTAGGCTGAGACTTGAGGTACAATAGGAGCTAGTCAACGGAAGCAGGGAAGGAAAAGGGCTCCATGTGACAGGAATGCTGCGTGCTAAGTGAGGTCTGAGGCAAGTGAGGGTGAAGATTCATGGAGCAGAATGTCTGGTATGGTTGTGTCATTGTGTGCAGTGAGGGGTAGAGGCAGAGAGAGAGGGACTCGGGGTTAGGCTGGACGGTAACCAGGGATACTATTCAGTCACAGGGAGTCTTGACTTGATCATGAGGGGAATGGGAGAGCCATTGAAGTGTTTCAGCAGGAAGGAGACATGACCAGATTTATACATGTAGAAATTCACCGTGGCTCCGGTAGGAGATTGAGTTGTGGGACAAGTTAGGGGGCCTGGAGACTAGTTAGGAGGCTGTTGCAGGAACCTAGTCTAATCAGTATAGAGGATTGTTAGGAGTGTAGGCTCTGGGGCCACAATGCCAGGGCCGGAATCCAGCCTGGGTAGCTCTCAGGAGCTGGACAACTCAGAGCAATTGTGTTTCTTTTGTGTGTCTCTGTTCTTGTGTAAAATTGGGATGATAAAGACTAATGCCCATCTCATTGGATGATTGTGAGTTAATCATCATTTAGTGCTCAGGGCAGTTTGTGGCACTGCAGTATGTTTTATTCAGGCTGTGCTCTACAAAGACTCATGGTTGAAGGGCCAATGCAGATGGGAGACTGCTCTCAATTTACAAGCTCTGTGCCCAGGCTTACTCATCCTGGAGGAGTGGATGCCTTTTGTAATTCATTCACCAAAAAGGGGCATCTTTTTATCATTCAAACAAAGTCACCTTAGGTGGCTAGCAGCAGCCCTGTCTGACCCATATTGAGCATTCAATGAATATTATGTTATTAACGGCTGTATGACTTTGTGCAAATTATTCAACCGTTTCTATGCCCATTTTCTTATCTGCATAACAGGTAATGATGGTACCCACATAATAGAATTGGTTATAAGATTTAATGAATTAATACTTGCAAACACTTAAAATAATGCCTGTCAGGAATAAATATAAGTGTGTCAAAAAGTAAATAGGGATAGGGGACATTCATTCATTCAGCAGTGCTTGTGAACCAGCTATGTCCAGGCACAGAGCTGAAAATTGATACAGAGAAACAGATTATGGCCCCTGTTCTCATGGGGTAAACAAAAATCTACCCTAATAATGAATTAAAACTGTGACAAGTGTTATGAAAATGAAGTCTAGGGGATGGAATCAATTAGGAAGATTTGAGAAAGCATTTAGACGTAGAAAGAACAAGACTCTGATTAGATATAGGAGTCGATTCCAAGGAGACTGGAAATATTTCATGGAGGGAGGGGCTGGCCATGTTGCCCAACTTCATAGCTAAATTCATAAAGTTGAATCAGATTATCTAGCTAACTTGGTGTATGATTTAAGCAATGATTTAAGATAAAAATTAAAAGGCACAAAATGTATTTAGATTTTATTTGAACCACTAAAACATTCCCTGAAGGTTATATATAGAATATATATATATATTCTATACCAATTTTAAATACATTATGTAATTTGTAAGATTTGCTACTTAAAAACTTGAAGTATCAAGTGAAGTCTTGATCCCAGCTCATTACAGACATTTAAAGATGGGATCTGAGTTTTTATTCTTTTTAATTTTTTTTTCTTTGTAAACTGGAAACAATGATGATCTATTTGGAGAAGACATAGGTGAAAGTATCCCAAGTCATTTTGCTTGCTTTCTTCTGTTTGCTTTTTCCTGTTTAATTCTGAACGTGTCATAGATGAGTCAGATGACCTTCCCCGGGCAATTGATGAAACACTGTTGAGAGAGAACATGGCAGAATATTCATGGACATCTTCAGTCGTTTAGGATTACTTTCAGACTGAATTATTATTCAGAGATTTGCTGAGGGTTTAGAGTACCCTAGGCAACACAGAATATATCAACACATATATTTGATATATATATGCTCTTTAACGTTTTCTCTGTTTTTGAATCCCCAAGGGAAATTGCACCTGGATCTGTAGCCAGTGCCATTACTTTTCGCTCTCCTTTCTCTTCTTCTTTCTTCCTAACAATTCATAACGGTAATGGTATTTTGGGGGAGTGAGCAAAAATGCCATTGGCATTTATGGGCAAATGGGAGAAATCTGCTTTGCTTTGTCATGGAATGTTATAATGCTAGCGATGTGTTGTTTGTACTTTGGCGGCTTGTGTTTTTTTTTTTTTTTTTTTTTAAATTTTGTTTTTGAACTGAAGGAAAACCTATAGCAGCATTTAGGTAAATGAACGATCCTAGCTCAACTGTTTTTTTCAAGAAAAAACAATAGTGTTGAGACTGTGGTAGGCAGAATAATGCCACCTCTCCCTCCAGATATCCATGTCCTAATTTCTGTAATTTGTGAATATGTTATATACCTGGAAAGGGGGAATTAAGGTTCCAGGTAGAATTGTTTGCTAATCAGATGACTTTGAGATGGGGAGATTATCCTAGATTATTTGGGTGAGCCCAATGTAATCACAAGGGTGCTTAAGAGGGAGGCAATTGAGTGTCAGAAGGATGTAACACGAGAAAGACTCAACCTATCGTTGCCAGCTTTGAAGATGGAGAAAGTGGGCTATGAGCCAAAGAATAAGAGCAGCCTCTAGAAGCTGGAAAAGGCAAGAAAACAGATTCTCCTTTAGAGGTTCCAGAAAAGAATGCAGTTCTACCAACTCTAATTTAGGCCAATGAGACCCATTCTGGATCTTTGTTGTCCATAACTGTAAGATAATACGTTTGTATTGTTTAAAGTCACCAAGTTTGTGATAATTTGTTCCAGTGGCAAACTAATGAGGCCTGACAATTGCATGTTGTAAGAATCTGGAGAACAGGAAGTCTATATTTGTAAAAGAAACAATGTTAAATATATAAATCTCAGTCAATTAATCAATAGGGATCTGGAGAAGAGGTAGCAAACTAAAATGGTCATCAAGGTCTAGGGAGGTGGTGTAAATCAGGGCGACTGGCCTGGTGGGAAAGAAGAGGGAGGGCAGGTGAGTGTGACAGAACAGAGAGTTCACGGCCAGGCTTGGGCGAGCAGTGGCTGCTCAGCTCCAAGTGGCTGTTGCCAAGAGAGAATATGAACACTCTTGCTAGATCATCCAGTGTTTTCAAAAGAAACCCACCTTCTGGAATTTTAATGCAAATTATCATATTATTTAACTCTAGGGAGTTTAAATAAGAACCAACAACCAACCAACCAAACATCCCCTATGCTGCCTAAACACATGTACAGCTGGATGCATATAGCTAATGAGGTCATATTTTGAGACGGCTATTCTAAAAGTGCAGTCACTCTCAGTGACTTGCAATTCTCACACTTCCAAGTATAACATCCCCAGATCCTTTCTAGACTGTAAGAAGCTGATTTAGGGAAGTTAATAATTGAACTAGTCAATGGTAAACACCAGGTTTCAGGTCTCAGTGTGTCTGATTACAAATGCCAAGATTCCCCCCTGCAACCCCCATCTTACTGCCTCTAAGTTAAAAGGAGGAGATTAATAAGGGTGGAAAGAAAAGGAGAAATGGAAGGACAATATTTATGGAGTACAAAATACCTTGCAGGCATTGAACCACGGCTTTTAAGCACATTATCCTTTAATTCTCACAACAATTTTATGAGGTAAGCAACAGTCTCATTTCCCAGATAAGAAATCTGAGTCCAAGGAAGGCCAGGTAACTTGCACGTGGTCACACAGATGGTAAATGACAAAGGAAACTGAAAAGAACACATTGTTTTCAGTGCCTAAGAATTTCAGAGAGAAGGAAGAATGATGCTTCCTCTGGGACCAGAGAGAAGACGACAAGGGAAGGCACAGGTACTCACACTGCAGGAACTTGTCTTTCTTGGGGGAAGTGGAAGGTTATCTGGTAAGGTCAGCAGTAGGTTTAGAAGGGTGGGGTGGGTCAGATTGGCTACTTCAGGAGAGAAAAGGCTGGCCACTAGAGTGACCTGCATAGGGATTGAGACACGATGTGGAAACGATTGGTGGACAGTGAGAAAGACCAACAGGCAGGATGGCTTTGAGTGGAATGAATGCATACACCCTTGGTTCTCACGGCAGGCTCCTTTATAAGTGGTAACCAGAGAAGAGTTGAACGACTCAGATTGGCCATTGGCTTGTTGAAAATGGAAACATTAAGAAAGCTGGGTGACTCAACCTCATTAGGCGCTCAGAAATTCTAATTAAATCCACTACCACATTGATACTATTCCACATCCATCAGAATGGCCAACATGAAAGAGGCTGACAATGAAAACGTACGACAGCTGAAATGCTCACAGACTGCTGGTGGGAGTGAAAATTGGTATATTCAAGTTGGAAAACTGTTTTTGGTGTCTATCAAGGGTGAATATATGTAATAACCTATAGCCTAGCATTTCCATTCCTAGGCATATGTCCAGCAAAAATATGTACATTTGAGCACCAAGAGACCTGTGCAAGAATGCTCATAATAGCCTTATTTGTAATGGTGAAAAATGAAAACAACTCACTAATTTGTGGTATGGTCACAAAATATAGTAATAAAGACGAATTAGGTACACTATTGATTAATCTCAAAAGTATAATGTTGAGAAAAGAAACCAGATACAAAGCAGTATGTGCTGTAAATTCCACTCACATAAAGCTTAGAAACAGACCTTTGGTATTAGAATTCAGGACATTGGTTAACTTTCACGGGAGGAGGTGACTGAGATGGGATATAAGGGGCTTCTAGGGTGCTGCAATGTTCTAATGTAAAAATTTCGTTGTATGGATATGTTTCCTTTGTGAAAATTCACTGCCTTTTTCTATGCACTTATTATATTTCAATAGACTATTAAGAACAAAAAAAGTAAAGCCTGGATGGGAGTCTAGTATCGTGACAGGCAGTATTGGAATTGTTGACAGTGCAGCCAGGAGAATGGATTGATTTATTGAATGCATCCCCAGTTATAGTGGATGTGGGGACTTGGGAAAATTAGGGACACTGATGGTTGTAATGGGAGAGGGAGAATCACCATATTTTGGGGCATTGGCTACAGAGTGACAATTTATTATGACAAAGTTGGCTGTGTTGCTCTGTTGTGGGATTGAAAATACAATATTGCATCAGCATTGTGGGCTTGTTTAATTTTTGCTGTTACGTAGGTACAGAACTCTGTACAAGGAAATGGAAGGCTGCATTATCATATTAAGCAAATTACATGCAATGTAAACAAAGCTTTTGCTACATCTGTGAGCTTGAACCTGGCTTTTCCTAGTCTGTGGTCTCCTAGCAAGAGAAATACAGCAGGTAGATGATAATGTAAACAGTTAAGTTGCCTGCGTGACTTTAAAAGGAAGGAGGCAATTCATTCTTCCTTATGTATTGACCGAAAGTACCTCTTTTTCTTCTTTCTCAGAAAACTAGATTTGCAATCTTTATCTTAGTAATGTCTATTTGTTCCCTAGGTATCTTGGTTAAAATAGAAAGGCCATTTGTCTCATGAATCAAGAGTTTTAAAAAAATGTTCTGAAATAATTATATTAATTTTCAAGATTGCTTTCCAAATATCATGGCTGACCAATTCTTAGCAGTCATTACTAATGAGGATGGTGGACAATTAAGGTCACGGTTGCATTTTCCCCTCTTATTGCTTCCTTGCCTCCTGGGTTGATCTGTATTCTGTCTTTCCTTCTATATTGCTTATCTCTGAAGTTTCATGCAAACAATTTCTAAATAAGTTTATAATTTTTCCCCAGTTCCAGAGATTCTGGTGAATGCAGTCTGACATATTGTTACAACACCTCTAATGGATTGTAAATAATCCATTATGTAGCACATACCTAAAGGGCCCTTATAATTGACTAGGCAAATTGGGAACTTTTGAAAATAGAAAGGGATGTTATTAATAATTATACCAGGCAATAACAGGTAAGAACTAGTTAGTGCTGTCTTGGGCAAACTGGGAGGTATAATTGCTCTATACCTTCCTGGCAGAAACAAGCCTTGTGAAGGTTCTATTAGGAATGTGGCTTCCCTGGCCCACCCACTCTGAACTGAGTGATTCACAGGCATCAGCTGAGCTAAGTTCTCTTTCTCGACGAGAACTACAAGGCTTAATTGCAAACAACAGCAGTGATACTACATGACCAGTTTTGGATGATAACTTTCCAATTCCTCCCTATTAAAATCCTGGTGAAAACCCATAACTAAATATCACTAATAGAATAGCTTCTATTCGTGTATGCCCTGATTTTTCTTTCTAGTTTTCTTGACTTTCAGAGTCTTATAACTGAGCAAACAAGTCTCAGTCTTGTTAAAAACAGGATTTTTTTTCTTTTTCTTTTTTTATGACTAGGGAAGGAGTCCTGATAGCGTGCGGTATGTTTGCTACTCCTCATTTGTCACTGGGTCTCCATGTGAGTCCGCATCTCCCCTCCTTGGTGCTCGGGTCAGCTGACCCACTGGAAGTTCCATCTGTGCATTCTGTTCTCAGTGGAGGGACTTGTTGGGAATCTAAGGGCTTAATCACAACCCATCCTTCTGTGGGTTCTGGACCAATGGAGAAATAAAGACACAGAAGTCAGATGAGGATCAGAATCTCTTCTTAATAACGGCACATTGTCATTACAGGGCTGGGCCAAATGACCTTCTCACCATTTTCCCTGTGTAGTGCACTTCCTTCCTCGGTGACAAATAAAGCAGCTGGGTCTGCCCCTGTGGCTTTATCCAAGGAGGATAGAAGACCATCTGTGATTTCAGGATGGTAGTTCAGGGTGGAAGGGCAAGAGAAAAAGAAGTGGGGAGGAAGAATTATAGACAGCTAGAAGGAGGAAGAAAAAGTTATGGAAAGATAGGGAGGAGAGAGAAACAAAGAGAGGGAGATGGTGAGGGAAAGACTGGGATCAAGCCATCAAAATAAAGACTGGGAGAAAGAGAAAGAATGACAGGAAGGGACCCCCTCCCCTCATATCCTGCCACCCCCCAACACAGGTCATAATATTCCCTATGAAACTCCATTAAGCACATCCTGAGGCTGCAAATACCAGAATGTTACTATTCAACCATTTCACATGTAGTGTCCTACGGGCTACAGTGAGAATCTTGGACAACTACAATGCCTTTGCAACATCATCATTGGGAATGTAGAGCCACACCTTTGTCAGCTGTAAATTGCAAAACATCAGCTCTCAGTCTGTAGGAGAAGGGCACAACACTTTTTTATTTTAGATGAAGAGAACTTTATTATTGTTGTTATTTTATAAAAAGGAAAATTGTGTGAGCATGATGGATAATCATTCTTTGAAATATTTGCAAATATTTTATCTTTGAATAAAACCAGGTAATGGTAAAGGATCAAAGGCATTTCAAAGAAGCAAAATGAATTTCTTTCTCCATATGCTTCTTTCATTTCCGTCATCTATAAGATCTGAGAAAGAACTCTCAGTGATGACATATATAATTCAAAAGTTCTTTCTTTGGAAAGGGCAGGGCTTTTCTTTTCCTCCTTCTGGGGCAGGACAGGGCAGCTATTTTTGTCCAAGTGGAAGCATGAGGTCACATTGGGGCTCAGCCCTGGTAATGCTTCCAGAAGAGTCCAAGTGGCACTTGATGTGTACTTCCAAAGGGCTAGGGAAAAATAAATTTGGTATTAAGTGCTTATTCAGATTCAAATAGCACAGAAGATTATCGTGACAAACATACTGAGCGAGGGCATGAAGCCCAGAGTAACCATGTCCCAGCAAGGAGAAGAAACATGAAATTGAACAATGAGATAGTACAGGAGAAGTTTCAGGTAAGACTGACACAACTTGTTGAAACTCACGTTCCGATAAGGAGTAGGTAAGATGACCTGGATTGGGCTATTTAGGATGACAAAAAACAAAAAACCAAAAAACAAAAAAGAAAAAAAAAAAAAAGAAAAAAAGAAAAAGAAAAAAAAAAGAAATGTATTTTCAAAGTTTCCATTTGATGTAGAATTGTTATTGACACAAACTTCCTTCCTGTAAATTACTTTTACCCCCAAGAAATCAGAAATTGGTTTTCTGAATAGACTGTACCTACCCATGTGGGGTCGTGTTCATCAGGACAGAATGATCTCCAAGATTAAGGAGTGTGGTTTGGCTTGGATTTCATTTTCACCTCTCTTGGTCTGCTGCGGCGTTCATTTATTTCCCTTTTACAAAGGTTCTAGAATCTGTTTCACCTGAGAGATTAAAAACCCAGTGCATCAATTTAAAAAACACCCAAGTCTTCATGTCCCTTTAATCCCTTGACTTGTCAGTACACCTCACTGGTTGAATTGCATGTGTGTGCTATTTTATTTGTGTTTTGCTTAAAATATGCTGCCGGGGTTGTGGTATTGTATGTATTTGTGCAGATTATTCACTGTACAAGTGGGCCCAGCGGCAGGGGGTGAGAGTGGAAAGGCAGCCATCCTCTGCTTGCCAAGCCATGTTATGTGATGTGGGTCCGTATCAACAGAGGAAGGAGCACTTCTTTCTATTTCCCACGAAGGTGCCATATGGACTAGCAAGTGGCCTAGATTTCCCCTAAGGGCTCCTGTTTTGGTAAAAAGCAGGCAGAAATGATAAGATCGAGAGTTCTGGAATTGGCCAGATTCTTAGATAGTTTCAATTAAGTCTATTACTCAGTTTGGTCAATCTGAGGAATTTAAAGTTCAAGTCTTTTAGGGAAGGCTTGGAATCTGAGCATGTTTGGCATAAAAGAATGCTTGCTATAAAACTTCCCTGTTCTGGGAAGCTGAGTAATTTGGGGCTTAATTGAAATCTATCTTCCTTCCTTCCTTCCTTCTTTCCATCTAGCTGTCCATCCTTCCATCCTTATGCTGATCTCCTTATTACCAAAGAGGGCTTGCACTGGTTGGTCAGGCAGGTGTTGTAAGTGAATGATGCAAGGAGAGATTACAAAACAATAGGGTGTGGTAAAGATCGGAAAGCAGAGTGTTTTCCCATCTATGGGGAATGGCCACTACTCGTCCTCAGGGGATTGTTGTCTTGCAGAAAAGTAAACATGCAGCTCCAGGGTCTTCAGATCTGATTTTTTTTTTAAAGAAGTTAGAAATCAAGATGTGAAATCTTCTGATTTTAAAATACTGACAACCAATTCAAATGTTTAAAAAACACTATGTTAACATTGTGAGACTTGTCCCATGTTGCTGCATGCCACAGTGGGGAAAAAATGTTGGTCACATGAGGTGTTTGGGTGTCAGCTTGTGACCTCTGCCTCCACGGGATATATGTAGCCTGTAGAAGGGTGTCCTGTATTATCTTGTAGTTGAATGGGAAGCTTCTCTACTTGTAATGAGTTTTAAAGTAAAGGTATCATCCATTTATCCCTCTACCTTTTGGAGTATAGGCTGGTTACATTACTTGGGTTATACAGAATACACATTGTTGGAGGGCATTTTAAAAAATTATTATGACCCCAACTGCTTCCTGATTATCTGAAGGAAGTCTATCCAGGCTTTTCAACAGGGTCCTCCACAGGCTTACAAAGGAGTTTAGTGTTGGCAGTGAAAAGAGAGGGATGGGAAGGAAACAATTCTGGTGTTTGTGAACAGAACCTTTCTGTGTATACTGGTTTTTGGAGTAGGCATTTTAAAGCAAGCCACCTTAATCTAAATTTCTAAGAAGAAATGGGAAACTCCTTGATAGAAATGTCACCTGTTTTAACATCTAAACACCAATGGCACTCTGCCAAAATTGAAAGCAAATTTGGGCAAATTTGAATCAAGCTGGGATCTCACAGAACTGGCCCATGACTTGTTCATAAAGTTGATCTTTTTGCTTGAGGAAAAAAAGACAGTTCACTGATTTCATGGCAGAAAATCTTTTAAGGTTTTATGAAAGACTAGTAGGATCAGAATGAAATGTTACAAATTCAATACTCTTTTATAGTACATTGAATGCTTTATATTTTATACTTAAATACAAATAATTTAATATTTTCCAATACAGCTGATTATTTTCCAGTGCCTTCTCGGGAAATTCTGTACAGGCTCATGTAATGCTAGACCAGTGATGATAAAGCACGTTATGTCCCTACTGTGTTTCCCCGAAAAGAAGACCTAGCCGGACAATCAGCTCTAATGTGTCTTTTGGGACAATTAATATAAGACCCAGTATTGTATTGTATTGTATTATATTATATTACATTATCATAAAGACCGGGTCTTATAGTAAAATAAGACTGGGTCTTATATTTTTGCTCCAAAAGACATATTAGAGCTGATTGTGCAGCTAGGTTTTATTTTCGGGGAAACATGGTAGTTTTAGTTTTTCCCCTCCTGTCCATCCTCCACACAGCAGCTGACAAATATCTTCTGCTAGATCCTGGCTTGGGTAACATGGAAGCAGAGTAAGAATTCAGGAAGTAGCTCAACAGGACACCTCCCTTTGAGTGGCCTTTCTGCGAAGGCGGGTGCATATTCCTCCTGGGTCTGTTGGATACTGGCAAGTGTGAGACTTGGAGCCCTAATGAGAAGCTCAGGAATTCTCTGCCCCAGACTTGGGGAAGATCCCTGTCCTAGCCCTGTAGACCTGGTAGAACTAGCATTGTATTATGGAAGTTGAGACGTTTGACCAATTTTGTTAGACTTTTGGACTGATATTTGCATAATGTCACTTTTCTGCTTAACATTCTCCAGTAGTATCCCATTGGATTTTGTTGCTCTGGGCTTTCAGTGGGAGTCCCGATGCCCTGGCCCAGTGAGTTTGTCACTACTGTCTTCTGTGCTATTTGAATCTGAAGAAGAAGCACTTGACACCAATTGTAGTCCACTGAGTTGGGACACTTAAATATGGTTCAGTCCTGGTGATAACAAGCATAGGTACCAACCACACATGCAGTAGCTTCTGTGAGAAGACTTAATGACTCTGGTACAATGTTAGATGTGGATGAAGGTGCTTACATTTCAGCTTAATTGGGTATAAACCCTGAACTCCTATCTTCTGCTCTCTGATCACTTTGTCAGTGAGGATGATCTCTTAGCTGTGTCTTCACCTCGCCTCAAGGATTCCCTTCTGCTGACCACCATTCCCCACGTTTTCCCTTTAATAAATAACAGCTGTGTACCTGGTGACGAGTTTGTTTTGTGCCATTGTGTGTTAAAGGCAGATCTTCTGCATGGGGATTGTGGATTACTTCTTGTAAAGTTGTACACTCTCCTTTAGCTGTTTCCAAAAATGACTGCATTTCAGTTGAGCATGAAAATGCTCCTTGTAGTTCATCAGATTAATGCTGTCAAATAGGGCTGACTGGGTGAAGTTTCCTTCTGCACAGATCTAAATTTGGGACTTCTAGCTAGTGTTCTACTTCTTTGTTTGAGAAAGAAAGGGATACTACGCTTTTGGTACATGGCTTCAAAAATCCAAGTCTGCTTTGCCTGCTTATTGGGTAAGCGATTGCACCTGCTTCTGTGATTCTGTTGTCACCTCTGCTCCCAGGTCAGAGACTACCAATAGCGGAGATTTTTTTCTCCTAGCAACAAACCACATCCACTTTTGCCCCTATAGGAACATTCCATTCATCCACTTGCTCTCAAGTTAACAAAAGGCATTACAAAAGTGGAGAGGGTAATTCTTAGGAAGGAGCGTATCTTGTTAGATAAGAAAATATGTGACTAGAAACATGAGAGAAGGGGTGTGTATGTGTGTACATGAGCAAGAAAGAGAATGGGTCTATAGGACAAAGGTGATTGTTTACCGAATGATTCTATAATAGTAGTGCATAGATAATGAACACAAGAACAGCTTTGGGAAATGTAAACTGGCTTTCTGTTATATAAAGGCCAGAAGATACAAGGTCTGACAATTAACTTGGCGAACTTGTTGCAATGATGTTGCTAACCTTTTCTTGATAGCAGAGGGATTATTTATGATGAATTTGTACCAACTGGACAAACAGCTAACCAAGTTTACTATTTGGAAGTGCTGAAAAGGCTGCCTGAAAAAGTTAGACGACCTGAATTTTTCACCAACCATTCATGGCTCTTGCATCACGACAACGCACCAGCTCACATGGCACTGTCTGTGAGGGAGTTTTTAGCCAGTAAACAAATATCTGTATTGGAACACCCTCTCTACTCTCCTGATCTGGCCCCCAAAGACTTCTTTCTTTATTCGAAGATAAAGGAAATTTTGAAAGGAAGACATTTTGATGACATTCAGGACATCAAGGGTAATACAACGATAGCTCTGAAGGCCATTCCAGAAAGTTCCAAAATTGCTTTGAAGGGTGAACTAGGTGCTGGCATCAGTGCATAGATAGCTTCCCGAGGGGAGTACTTGGAAGGTGACTCTAGTGATATTCAGCAATGAGGTATGGAGCACTTTATCTAGGATGAGTTCATGAACTTAATTGTCAGATCTCGTATATTATTAGATGTATTTTACTAAAAGAATAATCCTTCAAACAGTATTTGAACTATTATTTTAAAAGTTCTTTAGGGAATAATCAAATTTCTTTGTTGCCCTTTTTAAGAATGGAATAGAAATAAGAAGTACCATCCTTTTATTTGTTTGATCCAAAACTTTGTCCGGGAAAATCAGCTACTACTTCCTTATAAAACCTACCTTGAAATTCATAGTTTTTCAAGATGTCTTATTTTTATAACAATATTCTATTTAGACTGTTTTAATATTTAGAATGGAAGCCACCTGAAGACAGAGGTTACATTTTCATTCTTGTAATCCCCACATATTAATAGTATGTGCCCAAGAGATGTCTTTAATTGATTGACTGGATGAAGACAGGCCCACGACTCCCAATAGGAAGAGAATAAAAGCCTATTTCTGTTTGCTCTTCTCTTCTTCAGTGAGATGACCAAAATATCACATATGATACCATCATATATATCTTGTTTGCCAGTGATTTTATTTTATTTCTTGTTTATGTAAATTCAGGAAAACTAGGTAATTATTTCTTGTAATATCACCAAACTAAACTTGAATGAATCTTTATATAAATCATGTGAAAAATTAACTCCATGTTTAGCAGCAGAGGGGCTTTGGCATGTTGCTGGGGTAAATTATAGGGCTGGCTTAGAAGGCTCAGGCCCTGTAATGGCAGGTCTGTGTCACCATGGTGATGTGGGTTGGAGGAGATGGATGGCTATCACGTAAAGTTCTACTGAATTCACTGTTCCAACCGCAGTGCTTGGTACCACCCAGGGAATACTCCATCAGAATAAGATATTTTCTTGGCTCAACATAATATACCGTAATGTGTCTGATACAGTCCGCCAAAACATGACCATTTATCGATGCCTCTGCCAGCTACCTGGGCTGACTAAGAGAACCAAAAGCCAAATGCAATGATGAAAAAGACAACTAGGAAAATAAAAGATAAAAGAATGAGAAAAAAACCTGAAACAGCAGGGAATCCATGTTTTGCTTAGTTATCTCTCTCATCCCTGGGAATCAGCAGTGTGGGAACTTCTACCTCTGTGTGTCATCTATTTTTCTCTTTGGGTATAGGGCTACTCATTGCTGAATCCTCCCACTTCTGACCATATCAGTCATTGGGAAGCAGACAATATAACAGGGTGGTAAAATGTGTAGACTCTATTGGAAGATTGCTTGGGTTCAGATCCCTGTTCTACTATTTATTACTAGCCAGGAAATGACTCAACCCTTGGTGCCTCAGTTTTTTGATCTCTAAAATGGAGAAAGTTGTGAAAATATTATTTCACAGGTTTAGTGTGAAGATTAAATGAGATAATACATATTTATTGTTTAGCATACTACTGTTATTAATAATGGCAGGGTTAGGCAGACTACATATAAGTGGCAAATAAATATGTGAAATGTGTGTTGTTGGTCACCTAGGTTCAGCATATAAGGGTGGATCAGGAACACAAGTTGAAGAAAAATATATTGTTACTATTAAATTGTAATTATCACTATTGATGTTATTACCAAGGAGATGTAAAAAAATATTTCTATATACACCATGAATCCTACTTCACATATAAAGTGAATGGTATTATCCAAAGTTCTCAATTCCCAGTGCTTGAGTTTTTCAAATATTTTTGTTCTGATCTCAACTCTACCGAGAGGTAGCAGCAATCATAAAACAGGACTCTGGTAAAAATTCCAAGTAGAAAGCCACATTAAAATTTTACTTTTTGAAATGTAATAGCTTTGGCATAAAAAATAAGCATAAAATGATATATTTTTTAATGAACTAAAATTGCAGCTAATAGAACATTGAATATAAAGATTAGTGAATAGGAAAAGAAGGCATGACAAGGGTTATTCATTACAGGTGTTAAAAGAGCAAGAGTGAAACTTTTGTTGTTCTTGTCTTTTTTTTTTTTTGCAAAAATAACTCAGAAAAATAAGCTAGGCAGTTTAAAAATGAATTCACTGCACAGCTTGATCCTGCATTCATACATATAATGAAGTTCAGAAACATTGTTAGTAGCAGAGGTATATGAGAAGAGTCTACCGAGATAAATTCTAGTGCTACAGGGCCAGGGCATGAGAAAGGTGAATTCCTGGGACCCTATCTAGCCCATGGGATAGGTCCCCTGCCTCTGATTTCAATTACTTTCTCTCTCTCTCTTTTTTTGTTGTTTTGTATTGCTGAAACACATCTGCCTTCTGGTGCCCTGTCTCTGCCCTCTCTGCCTGTTTTCCACTGGGGCTGGACTTCTTTCCTCTATTTCTACCTCTAATTGCTGTATTTTTAAAAGCTCAAACTCATTTTTTTTCCCCTGACCTATAAAAACATTACCAGTGAATTTCTGACATTGGCGTTAGTAGTCGCAGTGTTGATGGACGTGAGTGTCTGGTTCTTTAGTTTTGTGCCAGATGAATAGCAGTGTAATAGAGCTTCCAGAGACACTGCCAGCATGGCGGGACAGCATGCACCAACCTGCTAATTTCTTTGTTTCTTGTCTTTCCAAGCCATGGAGTTCCTGGTAATGTACACTTTTAATAAAACAAGTCTAGTGAATGCTAAATCAAACCAATTTACTGTGAGGTAGCCACATCAACATCATTCATTCACTCATTATCCACTCATTCATTCAATAATATTTGTTCCTGTAGTAAGTGATGAGAGATTCAAGTGGGGCAAAAAGAAGGAAAACTAGCAAATTTCTCAAAAGGAAGGTAGAAGTTAGAAGAAGGTAGTAGCCATAGCTAATGGCTTCCAGAGGCTATTTTAATCTAAAATCATAGGTACATACTGGGATATCCAGAGTAAAACAAAATGTCCCGGAAATTTATTGTTCAAACATGAATAGGCAGAGAGTAATATCACTATTGGATTTTTCAAAATTTATAAATTATGTAAAAATAAGAACTGCAGCCAAAGGCAGTCTATATAAATTGTAAGGAGTAAGAAAAATAGCATTTGAAGAAAGGCACAGGCAATCTTTATTAGGTACAGTGCTAAATATTCATCTTGGTAATAAATACGATGTTGAGGGTAATTATTTGGCCCATTCAACAAACAGAGCCAGAGAGAACATAATAACTACTCTGTCTTGTTAGTGAGATCACTGTTAATATTAATATCAAGATCCTGGAACTAGATAAAAGGGCAGCTCTGGATCCATGAGACTTTCGTGTGGTGCTGAGGTCTTCCGACAAGTTAATTATGAGCTCTTCCACTCTCTGGGGGGCATTCTCAGGACCTCTTTTGAGGCCGCTCCTAGTACATGGGTTGGGGGAATGTGGGCATGGGAAGACAGACTTTATTTTCCAATTTCTGTAAATTGAGAACTATGCTAGGGGTAGGGATAAATGCAAGGGGAAGTAGTAGATTAAAAGATGTTTCATGGTCTGGATGTTTCTCTATCCCTGGGCTGGTTCAGGGAGCCCAGGAGCCATCCTGAATTTGGAAGAGTCAATGTACCAGTGCTTTGACTTCTGGGGGCACATGGCCCTCTGCCAGGAGGCTCTGGGGAGAGTGGCTTATCATCGTACAGCCTGTCCAGTTGTGCAGCCAGATATCCTTGCTGGTAATGTAAACATTTGCCCACAAATGCTATAGTACTATCTATGCTAGTTCAATATGCAATGAGATACATTTGCAAGGTGTAGAGAGGCCCACAGTGGCCTTCCTTGGGTTTCATATCCTGACTATAGTCCCTTGAGCTTATTTTTATTTTTATAGTATTTTCCAAGGACAGTTATAGCATTGTAATTCCTTGTTCTTGTAGTTTTTGGTTGTGGTAAAAATAAAAATAAAAATAACCAACAATAACTAACAGCTTCCAGAAAACATATGAGTTGTGCCTGCTACATACATCATATGGCATTTCCATAATCCTCATTTGTATTAATAAGACTTTGCTGTGGGAAAAGTAATCACAGTATACAGCTCTTACTGCCAATGCTGCCTTCTCTGCATGATTTATTGAAAAAGTGATTACATAGGAGAGTGGATTCTGCCCAATGGGCAGCATAATCATTGGTCAAACTGTTGTTTTCCCCAGTGCTTATAAAAGGACAGATTTAGTCCCAGGCATATTCATTTCAGTGTGCAACAGAATGGAACAAATGTCCTGGACCACTCTTTTCAAAGACATCTCAGCATTGGTCTGAAAGCAATTCACAGTATTTAATGGTGTGCCTTGGTATTGTCTGTAATACACTTGGATCCCTGCATGAACTTCTGTGCCCTTTGCACGAGTTCTGTTTGCTGCTTTGTAAGAAAAGTGCTCCGTGGTATTTCTTAAATATTCAAGTGGGGGTGCTGATTCAAGTATACCTACTGTACCCCATTTTCTTTCTGGATTATTTAATTCTAAAGTAATTATAACTAAATTTAGGATTTGGTTTGGAACATTTCTATTTCTGTCATCACTTTGTTCATAGATATTCATAGTTGTACTATATTCCCTTATTAGATATTAAGCTTCTTGGGAAAGTATATATCTTTTTATGGAGCTTTCCAGAGCATTTACCATGATCATCCTTCTCATTCATAAGCATTCATGCAGTGGCTGCTTACCTGTGGTTCAGTGAGGGTGGTATAAAAAATGAAATAGTTTAGATACTATGTCCTCTAGCTGATGAAAACTGAAGACCCTGGCCTGATGGCTTCCTCAGTAAACACCAGTGACTGCCTGGGCTATGTTCGTATTGCATGCGTATTGGGTATTTTATACGTACCTAGTGATATGACATGTTAAAAGTAAACGTTAAGATGAGGTGGATTGATTTGCATGATCTATTCCAAGCTCCTACTAGTGTATCCTTTGGTCCTGCAAAACCTGGAAAATTAGAAAACAGCATCTAAGACTTCCTTGGAGATAAGGCAGTGAGTGGCCACAGGGATGTTTTGTTGCTTTGCTCTCAGCATTGGCACAAGTGCCAGGGCCCCGTCACTAGCTGCGTGGGTGTTAGGAGGCAAGATGGGAGGGATCGCTTGTGCCGGTGAGGGACATAACATCAAGCATGGTAGGATAGGGAAGCAGACAGCAGTAGCAACAGGGTCAGTAGCTTCCCAATGGGGAGGCCCCTGGATCATAGTGATTTAATGATCTAGCCGCCTGCCTGGTAGTGTTCCTTAATCGTGGTGAGGCACTGTCATTATGGAACTGGCAGCATCCCAAGGTGGCAGGCAGCTGATCACAGAAGAGGTCGTGGTTTTTCCGGTGGCCCAGTTCGGTGATGTGACTGGGGAATTATTTCTAAAGGCTCAGCTTACATATATTGCTTCAGCCTTTCCCGATGGTTCTCTAAGCCATTAAATTATCCGTATAAAATGCTTTTCTTCTTAAAAATAGCTAGGGTAGATTCTGTTCTCTTTAACTGTGCTATGACCTGTATCCCACTGGGCCATGTAGTTCCTCCCAAATAGTCCAAGGTCAACTCATTGGCCATTGTATTATTTCATGGAAAGTTGTGGAAGTACTGCTAGAAATAATCACAAATGTAATAAGTGGGTCTTTTTCAAGCCCATTGCAAAATAGTCATACTCAACCTCACATTTTGTCCTCTGATCGGTGATTTACATTGGTGATTTCCTCAGGCCCATTAACTTACCTTATAAAATGTCCCTTGAACTGTACTTTGAAGCCCAGCGAAATTGAGTTGTTTGAGATAGAAAAGCAAGAGCAGGCAAAATTGCAGGATCTCCACAGGAAATGTTTTGCTGCCATGGTCCTGTCGTTCAAACTAGACATTGAAAATACTGACATTCTAGTGGATGAATGCCTAAGGCTGCTTATTTCTGTGGGTTTGGCACAGTGCCAATTAGAGGCCAAAGTAGTGGATTCCTGTTGCCTGGTGAGCCAGTTAGTTTTACTCTCTTTGATACCTAGCCTCAGCCCTCACTGTTTTTGCCTTGCTGTCATGCAGGGAGGCCTGCGGGGTCTCTGCTCCTGCTCCCCACAAGAGAACGCAGGACATGGTGAGGCCAAAAAGGAATACCCACGGAGCCATAGGTAGTGGAGTCATACTACTATATTCTCGCTGGTGGCACTATAGTCTCACTGGAGGCTGGATCCACACTGTCCGCAAACTGCCATCCTAACTGCAATACGCGCTTGCCAGCCCAGCCACCATCTTCTTGCTAGCCCCCATTTTCTGCTAGTGTAGCCACAGCCGTTATATTAGTGGCCAATGGCTCACTGGTTACAGCTGACAGCCAACTAACCACAGCTGATGGCCATCCAATCACAGTTGATGGCCATTTACTACCTGAGCCAGCACCTTTCTATGTGAGGCCAAGAGCCTGGAAACTGTTTTCTGGGGCTCTGTCCCCACACTTGCCTACTGATACTACCTGTCTTTGAGAAAGGAGAGTGGTAGAAAGGTGGCAGCAACAACAACAACCACACACACACACACGCACACACACACACACAAAACAAAAAACCTTTCTCAAGATGCTTTAGTGATGGTGGGTCAGCAGCATCATTTTCGTACCTGAGTGACTGTACATACCAATTAGTCACAAAGAGAGGAGAGAAATGCAACCTATAAGTAACTATGAGCCTTGCTAAGCTGAACGACAGGCCAAAAGTAAGCTCTCTACCTTGTCTGGGGAAGAAATTTGTATTATCAGGGCAAACGACCTGCATTGATTAAGGTGGAAGAATGATAGAAACATTTCGAGCATATAGAAGAATTTAATTTACAACAGAACAGGAGTTTAACGGGAGAAATGGCTTGGGTGGTGCAAAGATAGCTCAGGGAAAGAGACTATATTGCTTAAGAATTACATTCAGCTATGAATAATACAGAAGCCTTTCTAAATAGTGGCTTAGATACAAAAAGGTTTGATCTCTCTTGTTGCAAAAAGCCTCAAAGTAGGCAATCTGGAGCTGGTATAGCAATTCTAGAAGATTATCTTGGACCCAATTTCCTTTTTCTTTTTTTTGTTAAAAAAAATGTTTCAATGCAGTTGACATATAATATTATATGAGTTACAGATAAACAATATAGTGCTTCTATTTCTGTTACCCAGTTTCTAAACACATGGCTTTCATTCTCAAGGTCAACACAAGATCCAAGATAGCTGGCTGAGTCTAGATAGCAACTCCACATTCCAGCCAGCAGAAAAGCCTTTCCTTCCCAGAGACCCATATAGTACTTACTCTTACATCTCATTGGCCAGAATTTAATCACATGACCTCACTTAGCTAGAAGAGACATTGGGAAATTTAGTCTCTTTTGCCAAGCAGCAATGAGTTTGAGTTCTGTTAGTAAGGAAGAAGGAGAGAGTGGATATTTGGTAAGCAACTTGTGATCTTTGCCACAAAGGCAGAGCCAGACATTAGAGACTACGCTGTTTCCCCGAAAATAAGACCTAGTTGGACCATCAGCTCTAATGCATCTTTTGGAGCAAAAATTAATATAAGACCCGGTATTATATTAATGATGGTCCGGCTAGGTCTTATTTTCGGGGAAACATGGTATATTCTATCACCACAAGGGAGTTTCTTACCTTTACTTCTGGGTAATTTGGAAAGCGGGAGTTATTTCCAGAGAATTGCCAAGAATGTCTGAGCATACACACACAGCTGTGTGATACAGATAATGGCACGTGAGACCCTTTGACGTGCCTGTTGTAGAGTTTAATCAATTGCAATGATAGCAGGTGTATGTGGGAATTCTTTGGCATACTGCCTGTCTAATGTCCTCAGACAAATGCCTGCACTGATTGAAGCTCTGGAAAGGTTCTAAGAAGAGTAAGCAGTAGGAATATTTTTGAGGTCACAGACACGGATAAATGTATTCAGGTGATTTTAGAACCACAGAATCCCAAATGTAAATAAAGAGACTACTATGAAAAGCCTAAATTATGATATTTTATTTGTCCCAAACAGTCTAAGAAAACAAAAAAAATGGGTCCTCATTTGAAAATTAGTGTATTTCATATATATTTGAATAATTAGATCATTCAAAAACACCCATCCTTCATTCCTTCATGTGATGTTGACAACTTCCTGGGGTTGAGCAGTGACTGACCTCTTTAGATGGCGCCTGCATTTGCTGGCTCTCAACCATCCACACATTTCTGATATGTCTGGCTTGCTTTTCACTCATTTATGTAACCTGCTGGGCACCTCTAAGTGTATATCCTTACGCCCCTTGCCCGGGATGGCTTACAAGGTAGCCAGTGCTTGGTGGGGGATGGGGCTGGTTGCTGGCCTCTCTGTCACTATCTGAGTGGGAGGCAAGAGTGGAGGCAAGAGATGAGAAAAGGGAAAGCTGGGGTCCTGCAAGGACAGAGCCTGGCAAGGAAGGCCTGAGGTCCGAGGACCAGGGATCACCTTTGGGAAGACACATCATTGCACCCTCTGCGTATCAGGTATCTCAAGACTCTGACTGCATGGGCTTGAGTTGAAGCCATGGTTTACAAAGTTAGAGGCAGGATGTGCCTATGGATTGTAACCAAGTTATTCCAACACAGGTGGAGTGAACTCTTGTGATGTTTTGAAGTGATAATTGGCCAGGGTAGTATTTTCAGGGTAGTCGTAGTAACAGATGGTGCTGTTTGAAATCCTTCCCTACAATCTCCAGGAATGACTCTGTAACCTACTTAGGAGCTTATCTGAGTGGTTCACAGCCCAGGCCTATATTCCAGCTGGTTGGCAATCTGTTCATTGACATCATTATCTGAATGTGTGTAGTGGGCTTTGAATCTTTAAAAGAAGACATACATACAAGTGTTTCTTAAGCCCCCCTTGCCCCAGCACTACTGATACACACATGTGCATTTTTGCAACATTTGAAAATTCACTTGAAAAAAGCTTTAATTCTAATGTGCAAAAGGTGAAGAAGAAAGAACACTTAAAAAGCTGTCGGATTCAGATAGTTATTTATAAAAAGACACAACAAGGTGCTTTCTTCAAGCTATGTTGGACTGAATGATTTGAGGAAACTTCATTTTCATCCCTTGAAGCTTTTATTTAGAGACTATTTATAGATTTCAGAACAAGTCCTGTTGCCCTCTCCCAGCTCAACTCATTTGAGTGGTATTCGTATCCTTGGACTTTGGCTTGAAATGAAATCTTTTAGCTCTACCTTAGATAGTAAATGTCAACAGTTTAAAGTGGCATGATTCTGATCTCTAAATCTGTCCTACTGCTGAATGCTAGAAATAGAAAGAAAAGGAAAATAAAAACTATTTGCTGCCTCGCGAAACATGTGCAATCTGTAGTTGATTTTTCTTAGCTGTGAGGTTGATAATTGTAAGATCTGATTTTATTTATCATAACTAGGAAAGCCACAACATTTTAATTAGCAATGGTGACATAAATTACATCAGTTTTATTTCAATTCTTTGAGTTTTAATTTTTTCTTGGGTGTATTTAATTGATATGAAAACATCCAGGGGTTCACTCAGCTTAAGGTTAATTTTTCTTGCACTTGAAATCAGATGCATTCAGTGGCCGAAGCACAGTATTAAACTATAATCTGCACACGAGAAAAACAGCTATTTGCCTTTTACTTGGTGTCACCACAATTACTTATCATGGCTGTATACTAATGAATTCAACATTTTCCTATTGTGCTGTGCCCCACTCTGTGCCATAGTTTACCTATTTGATTTTCTAAGTTTACTTTATAGCACTAGGTTTACTTTTTTTAATTTCCATATAGTTTGGGAAACTGTTTCCTTGAACATACCCTTTTATTATGTCTATATTATAATGAATACCCCTTGGAATAGTTCTTTTCATCTTCTCTAAATTTGAATCTTACCAAAATGGAATTACAGATTCAGTTTTCAAAGAATATTTGTGTATTTATTTAGTATTTTTTTCCATTCCTTATCTAGTTTTAGGGTATTGAGGCTAATATCTACATTTTCTATTTTATATATATTTTTATCTTTAGAATGCATATTCAGTTACAAAAGTAATACAAGGTTCTTAAAGCTTTTTTATAAAATAGAGACAAGCTGGAGAAAAAAAAAAAAAGGACAAATACCCTAGAAATCAATCCATGAAGGTAATTGTATTGGAAATTTTGGGTAGAAACCATTTCAATATTTAAGATTTTTTAAAAATTGGAATTCCATACCCTGATACCAAAACCTGGTAAGGACAGCACAAAAAAAGAAAACTACAGACCAATATCTCTAATGAATACCGATGCAAAAATCCTAAATAAAATTCTAGCAAATCGAATACAACAATGCATTAAAAAGATTATTCATCACGACCAAGTGGGGTTCATCCCCCGGGCACAAGGATGGTTCAACATACGCAAATCCATCAATGTGATACATTACATAAACAAAATAAAGGACAAAAATCATATGATTATATCAATTGATGCAGAAAAAGCATTTGACAAGATACAACATCCATTTATGATTAAAACACTGAATAAAATGGGTATAGAAGGAAAATACCTTAACATAATAAAGGCCATATATGACAAGCCCTCTGCTAATCTCATAATTAATGGAGAAAAACTGAAGCCCTTTGCTCTACGTTCAGGAACACGACAGGGATGTCCCCTATCACCTCTGCTTTTCAACATAGTGTTGGAAGTCCTTGCCAGAGCAATCAGGCAAGAGAAAGAAATAAAAGGCATCCAAATTGGGAATGAAGAAGTTAAATTATCACTCTTTGCAGATGACATGATGCTATATATAGAAAACCCTAAAGACTCCACCAAAAAGCTATTAGAAACAATCAACTAATACAGTAAAGTTGCGGCTACAAAATCAACGCACAAAAGTCCATTGCCTTCCTATATACTAACAATGAAATCTCAGAAAAAGAAATACAAAAAACAATTCCTTTTGCAATTGCAGCAAAAAGAATAAAATACCTAGGAATAAACTTAACCAAGGATGTGAAAGACCTATATGCTGAAAACTATAAGACATTTTTGAAAGAAATTGAAGAAGACACAAAGAAATGGAAAGACATTCCGTGCTCATGGATTGGAAGAATCAACATAGTTAAAATGGCCATATTACCCAAAGCAATATACAGATTCAATGCAATCCCCATCAAAATCCCAATGGCATATTTTAAAGAAATAGGACAAAAAATCATCAGATTTGTTTGGAACCACAAAAGACCCCGAATAGCCAAAGCAATCTTAAGGAAAAAGAACAATAATGGAGGTATCACACTTCCTGACTTTGGCTTGTACTACAGGGCTACAATAATCAAAACAGCATGGTATTGGCAGAAAAACAGACACATAGACCAATGGAATAGAATTGAGAACCCAGAAATAAAACCACATAAATATGGACAGATAATTTTTGACAAAGAAGCTAAAAACATACAATGGAGCAAAGACAGCCTCTTCAATAAATGGTGCTGGGAGAATTGGATAGCCACGTGCAAAAGAATGAAACTGGACTGCTATTTGTCACCATGTACCAAAGTTAATTCAAAATGGATCAAAGACTTAAGCATAAGACCTGACACAATAAACTGCATAGAAGAAAACATAGGTACTAAACTTATGGACCTTGGGTTCAAAGAGCATTTTATGAACTTGACTCCAAAGGCAATGGAAGTAAAAGCTAAAATAAACGAATGGGACTATATGAAACTTAAAAGCTTCTGCACAGCAAAAGAAACCATTGACAAAATAAAGAGGCCACCAACTGAATGGGAGAAGATTTTTGCAAACAGTGCCTCCGATAAGGGGCTAGTATCCAGAATATACAAGGAACTCATGCAACTCAACAACAAAAAAACAAACAACCCAATTGAAAAATGGGCAGAGGACTTGAAGAGACATTTCTCCAAAGAGGACATACAAATGGCAAATAGACATATGAAAAATGCTCAACATCACTAATCATCAGAGAAATGCAAATCAAAACCACAATGAGATATCACCTCACCCCAGTCAGAATGGCTATCATCAACAAGACAAATAATAACAAATGTTGGAGAGGCTGTGGAGAAAAAGGAACCCTCATACACTGTTGGTGGGAATGCAGACTGGTGCAGCCGTTATGGAAGGCAGTGTGGAGGTTCCTCAAAGAATTACGAATAGAATTGCCATATGACCCAGCAATCCCTCTCCTGGGTATCTACCCAAAAATCTGAAAACATTTAGAGATAAAGACACGTGTGCTCCAATGTTCATTGCAGCTTTGTTTACGGTGGCCAAGACATGGAAACAACCAAAATGTCCTTCGATAGATGAATGGATAAAGAAGTTGTGGTATATATACACAATGGAATACTATTCGGCAGTAAGAAAAGATGATATAGGAACATTTGTGACAACATGGATGGATCTTGAGAGAGTAATGCTGAGTGAAACAAGTCAGACAGAAAAAGCAGAGAACCATGTGATTTCACTGATATGTGGTATATAAACCAAAAACAACAAAAGAACAAGACAAACAAATGAGAAACAGAAACTCATAGACACAGACAATAGTTTAGTGGTTGCCAGAGGGTAAGGGGGCGGGGGTGGGGGTGGGAGATGAGGGTAAGGGGGATCGAATATATGGTGATGGAAGGAGAACTGACTCTGGGTGATGAACACACAATGGGATTTATAGATGATGTAATACAGAATTGTACACCTGAAATCTATGTAATTTTACTAACAATTGTCACCTCAATAAATTAAAAAAAAAAAAAATTGGAATTCCAGACGCAGATTTACTGGCTCAAGGGATAGATTTTATTTACTATTACTTTGCAGGAAGCACATACATGTTTCCTAATACCCTCACTGGTTTTCTTGGTGTGTGGGCATCAGATGAGAAGTTGGGAGGAGAAACAATGGAAAAGAAGGAATGATAAGAACCATTGCAGGATTTTGCTCCCCAGGTCTTGTTTGCTAACTGAAAAGGATTTGCTGGCAGAAGGGGAGACAGTTCCAACCAGTTTTTGCCACATCTGTGTTTTCACTTCCGGTCCTGATGGCCAAGAGACAATACCAAGACCTCTCAGGTTTTATTGAAACAAGACAAATTAACAAACACTTGAAAATTTACTGTACTCTGCAGGGCATATGGGCATATCACACAGCAAAGCAGGCGGGCAGTAGTCTGGGCCTTGCCCACTGAATTTGAATGGCAGTCATTAATCTCTTGGGCTGATTGTGATAACTCCCAAATCAATGGAAAACAACAAAGAATGTAACTCTGGGTCCAAATTACAGTTCTTTGGAGGTCTTGAATAATGCTGAGTTTTTGCTCTGAGATCTGGCACTTTGATGGCTTTTGATTTTCTTTCCTCTGTTCCACTTTTTCCCCGTATGGCTGCTGAGCTACTTAGTGTGCATGGAATTATTCACTGGGGTCTGTCAATTCTTGAGTTCCCTAGGCAATGATAGTGAATGAAGTAACTGAAAATTCAATTGTGTGTGTGTGTGTCTTTGAAGGGGAATTAAAGAAGATTTTTGATGTTAGAAAGCAGCTTTCATACTTGTGAAGGTTAAGACCACTTCTCTATACTGTGGGAAGATGAGGAGAAGGAAGCGGAGATGGTGCTTTGTGTATCCCACATCTCTTGGGGTTGTGGGACCTCACAGATGAGTTAATTCTGCTCCAAACGCTTATGCAGTTTGGCTCTTCTGCAATCAGTTTTCATTCTAGTTCATCAAAGGTGGGTCAATGCTACCAGGCTAGAAGCAGGCTTCAGAAGTACACTTACCTCTCTAGATTTGTGCCTTCTCACTGATTTTGGTATCTGAGCATTTCTCTTTCTTTTCTTTTTTTTCCTAAATCATGTCTGCGTTTAAACATTTCACTTCATCATTTACGTTGTTTTTCACCAAAACAAGTATTGTCAATATTGCTGTGTGAGAACAGGAGTTCTCTCAGTATTGCTGGAAATAAAATGTGCAATCCATTTTCTACACAGCAGCCCAGGTGATCTTTTAAGATAAAAATCAGCTCACGTCAGTCCTCCCTGTGTAAAACCTTTATGGTTTTTTACTGATCTTAGATTAAAAACAAACTCCTTATCATTTTGTACACATGTGTGCATGATCTGGCTCCTACTGATCTTATCTCTTAACCACTTTCGTTTCTCCTCATTGACTTCCAACCACACCGGTCTTCTCTCTGTTCCTTCAACTAGCCTAACTGATCCCTGCTGGGGGCCTTTGAGCTGTTTCCTCTGCCTGGTTGTCTTGGTCATGCTGGCTCTTGGCATCATTTCAGATCACAGCTAAAATGGTCCTCAGAAAGGCCTTCATTGACCACCCTCCTGAAAGTTGCATGCTTTGCCCTCACCTAGTCACTATCTCATTGTCCTGTTTGTCTGTCTGAAATCATTTTGTTTGTCTATTTGTTCACTTGTTTACAATTTAGAATATAAACTCTATGGGAGAAAAGACTTCCTTTCTCTAATTCATTGCTTCAAGCCCAGGACTAGAACAGTGCCATGAAAAGCATATTTGTGGGATAAATTAATTTATTAAATGATTAGTCTATATCATGTCATTCCCAAAGTTGGCAGAATTTAAAATTTTATTGATAAGGGAAAGTGCGATATGGAAAAAACGGAAGGGATGCTTCATTAGCATTAGAAAAAGCAATGGTGTTTTAGAACTTACTAAAATCATGGGATGTTAGAACACAAAAGGTTTTCGTTTCTTTTAGTTCAGGCTCTTATTTTACGGATTTGAAAACTGAGACCCTGGGAGTGATAGAGCTGGGGCCAGGTGAGACACTTCCAGATTCCTACCTTGTGTCTTGCTTAATATCTCACCACGAGCCATGGCTACTACCCAGTGAATTGGGCACAGCAATGAATATTAGCGTGGCAATTTGCTCTAGATTCTGCAAAACTATGGCAAGTAGAATGAACAAAATTTCCTGTTAGCTTTTAAAGAGGCAGGAAATGGTGATATAGTGGCCGTCCCCCTCCACTTATTTGCAGTTTTTTGTTTTCTGCAGTTTCAGTTACCCATGGTCAAATGTGGCCCAAATATATTAAACAAAAAATTCCAGAAACAAAAAATTCATACGTTTTAAATTGTGCACCGTTCTGAGTAGCATGATGAAATCTCACAGTTCCCGCTCTGTTCTGCCCAGGATGTGGGTGAATCATGTTTCCACGCTGGATGCGCTCCCCCCCCCCCCCCCGTGTTGGTCATTTAGTAGTCTTCTTCGTTATCCACTCTACTGTGTGGTATTGCAGTGCTCATGTTCAAGTAACCCCTATTTTACTTAATAATAGCCACAAAGTGCAAGAGTAGTGGTGCTGGCAATTTGGATATGCCAAACAGAAGCTATAAAGTGCTTCCTTTAAGTGAAAAGGTGAGTACAGTACAAGATATTTTGAGAGAGAGAGAGAGACCACAGTCACGTAACTTTTATTATAATGCTGTAATTGTTCTATTTTATTAGTTATTGTTGTTAATCTCTTACTGTTCCTAATTTATAAATTGTACTTTATCATAGGTATGTATGTGGGAAAA
The DNA here is from genome assembly GCF_036562045.2 of Rhinolophus sinicus. Lineage (NCBI taxonomy): Eukaryota > Metazoa > Chordata > Mammalia > Chiroptera > Rhinolophidae > Rhinolophus > Rhinolophus sinicus. The sequence goes on from NC_133753.1 coordinate 161,452,722, forward strand.
ACATAGTAATATTGGGTTCAGTACTTCCCAGTTTCAGGCATCCACTGGGGGTCTTGGCATACATTTCCCGAAGATAGGGAGGGGGCTACTGTATTTTAAGACACTAGAGAACGGCATCTGAATACTTTTTCTAAAATTCTGCAAAATGAATATAGAAAGACAATTGTAGTTTCCTTTCTCCTGTTGCTTTCTGAATGTCAACAGATTACTTCAGCTTGCCTAGAATGTCATGAGTGGGATCTATATCTTCTCACATCCTCTGTACTGTCAGAGTCACTCAGCACCAAGCAGCAGGATATTCTAGTTGAATTTCCCTTAGAAAGAGCAGTAAGAATAAGATAAATGAAAAAGATGATTCATCAGTATTACGATCTTGATGAAAATGGGAAAATTCATGCTGGCAAATTATCTATTACAAACTCAAGCATGTTGCATATATATATATATATATATATATATATATATATATAGCATATATATATACACATACATATATAGAATATATATATACATACATATATACACACACACATACATATATATATATATACACACACACACACACATATATATAGCATATAGAGAACTACGGTTTTCTCACTTATTTTCTTCTAGGTTGTAAAACCTTACAAGGACAAAGAGGTCTGTCCTTGTAAGGTTTTATAACCTGGAAGAAAATAAAAAGTGAGAAAACTGTAGTTTTTTAAAATTTAAAGTTCCTTTTTAAAAATTCTTTTTATTAGTTTCAGGTGTACAAAGCAACTTAATAGACATTTAAACCCCTCATAAAGTGATAACCCACCCCCCAAGCTATTACCCCTCTGACATCGTATATAGCTGTTACAATACCATCGACTATCTTCCCTATGCTCTACTGCACATGCCCTGACTATATACACCTATATATTTAGTTATAGTTAACATTCAGTGTTATTCTACTTCAGCTTCAGGTGTATAGCACAGTGGTCAGGCATCTACACAGTCTATGACGTGATCCCCCTGATGAGTCCAGTGCCCATCTGGCACCTTACATGATCTTTACAATGTTGTTGATTATATTCCACATACTGTATTAACTATCAATTTATATTTCTTAATGACTTCACCTTTTTCACTCTGACCCCAACCCCATTCCCATCTATCGTCCTGACAGATTTAGTCTGGCACCATACCTAGATATTATAAATTGTTGACTGTATTCCTTATGCTATAACCTATATCCCCATGACTACTGTATAACACTCAATTTGTTCTTCTTAATCCCTTCCCCTTTCACCCATCCTTAACACCCCTCCCATCTTAAAGAAGTCACTCTAAGAGTCCTTGTAATACTGGTTTGGTGGTGATGAACTCCAGATTTTTCTTGTCTGGGAAGCTCCTTATTTGTCTTTTAATTCTAAATGACAGCCTTGCTGGGTAGAACAATCTTGGTTGTGTATTGTTGCTTTTCATCACTTGGAATATTTCCTGCCACTCTCCTCTTGCCAGCAAAGTTTCTGTTGAGACATCATCTGACAGTCTTATGGGGGCTCCCTTGTAAATAACTAACTGCTTTTCTCTTGCTGCTTTTCTCCTGATCTTTAATGGTCACATGCAGGTGTGGAACCAGCCCATGTCGTGCCATGTCTCTGACCTCCCTACCAGTCTGGAGGTGGCTTCTTCTGCAGGTCCTTAGTTGATAGGCTTCAGTTCAGCTTGATTTTAGGCGATTTTCAATAATGGTTGTTTTGTAGATTAGTTGTAATTTTAATGTGGTTGTGAGAGAAGGTAAACACAGCGTTTACATACTTCGCCATCTTGGTTATCTCTCTTAAATTTGAAGTTCTTAATTGAACTTGCTGCTTTGTAAATTACTCAATGGATATAAGTTTGACTTTTTTAAAGAAAATGTGTTTGTTAGGAGACTATGAATGTATTTCAGAACTGCTTCAGTGATTTTATCATTTAAATAAAAATTTCAATTATTCTGGAAAACAACTTGGTGATATGTTTCAAGTATGTGAACATATTTACTCCTTTGGCACAATAATTGTCCTTTTAGAAATTTATCCTATCTTAGGAATCTAGCATAGGGAAAAATCTGAAATTTAGTTAATTTTGCAGAAAGATGTTCACAACAATACTACTAATTATAATAAAAAACAAAAAGTTGGACATCACCGTGTACTCAAATATAGGTGTAATATAATTTTTGGCAGGCTCATTTGATGTAGCTTTATGCAACTGTTTAATAAATTTCAACAGCTACAATTATTTAAATAATAAAGAAATTAGACTCAAACATATGTATATATAGTATAATATATATACTATATACTGTATATATAGTATAATCTCAAACAAACAAACAAACAAACAAAAAACATGAACAAAACCAAAAGATTGGAAGAGAAGAAGACAAAATATAATAGAGGTTAGTTTTAGGACTTGAATGGTCATTTTCTTTGTAGTTTCACTCTTTCTACAATATGCCTATATTGACAATCAGAAAATCAATATAATTTATTTTAAATCTTAGTATATGAATACAATAAATGAACTGTGTTAAAATGTGGTTGGAATTATGTAAACCTTTTTACAGAAGAATATATTCTTATGTAATTTTCATATATATATATATATATATATACATATATATGTATATATACCATGTTTCCCCAAAAATAAGACCTAACTGGAAAATAAGCCCCAGCATGATTTTTCAGGGTGACATCCCCTGAACATAAGCCCTAATGCATCTTTTGGAACAAAAATTAATATAATACCTGGTGTTATTTTTGGGGAAACACAGTATATATAAATTATTTTTCACTTACTTACATAAATAGCTCCTCTTATATAGAAAATCTTTGGCCAGAAATTATGACAACTATAATTTAGTAAATTCATGTTTGTGTGTGCACGTATTTAAACTATCTCTTGTGTGCTATTTATATCTTGTATTGCTTTTGTCATAAGACTGAGTTAATTGGTTAACTGGAACAACTCTTGCAGAAAGATTTTATTAGATAGGTTATAGGATAGATTGTAGAGAAATGTTTTGTAGAAAGAATAGTTGGTGGAAACTCAGAAGGGCTTTATAGGTTTTGCAGTGTGGTCACATAAATACCTGTACCTAATATACTACAGATACAATGTTCTACTCCATAACAGATTGGTATCTAATTAAAGAAGATTGTGATATATTCATTTTGTAACAGTAAATTTAAAGTGCCCAGGACAATCAAGAACCAAACTCCTGAACAGTGAGTTCTGTCTTTATTGACTTAAGTATAAACTTAGATTCCCCCAAGCGAAGTTCATAGCCCAGAGCAAAGCCCTGGGTATGTTCTTTAGGGGAGGGCTGGCAGCAAGACAGTAGGTATGTACGTGAATCGTTGTTCATGAGGTAGGGGGTAGATAGGAATCCCTTTATATACTTCTAACCTTTATGCCTTTATATTGTTTCATTAAGAAGTGACAATATAATCATCAGCCAAGAACACTGGCATCAGAATCATTGGAGCCAATTTGCCAGCTTCTAGCAGTGTGACCTTGGGCAATCCACTTTTCAATTTTCCCATCTATAAAATAAGAATGGTCAAAAAAAGAAAAAAAAAATCATCTTAAGCATTTGAACCAGAGGGAATTTAATTGGTTATGTAGGTGAGAGAAGAGATGAGAAGCCAAGCTGGGTCACTGAACAACCCAAATATTAGCAATAGCAGGGAGCATCTATAAACCGGTGTCAGCCCCATTGTGATGGAGTGGAGTGGGGGAAGGGCAAGGAATGGCTCTAAGAGGAGCAAAAATGCCTACCTCTGAGAGCTGTTGTGAGGATTACATGAGTGTCATGTGGGGTCTCTGGTCCTGCTCCCTGCATAAGAATGCAGGATAGGGTGAGGCCAAAAAGGAGCCCCCACGGAGCCATAGATAGGGGAGTCATACCACTATACTTTTGCTGGCGGCTGGGTTGGAGACACAAGAAGTAGTAACCACACGATCCGCAATCCACCGTCCACTTTTCTGCCAACCAACGACGCCCTAACACAGCCATGGCAGTTATATCAGTGGCTCATGGCTAACTGGTAACAGCTGATGGCCAACTAGTCACAGCTGATGGCCATCTACTACCTGAGCCAGCACCTTTCCACGTGAGGCCGAGAGTCTGGAAACTGCTCTCTGGGACTCTGTCCCCACAATGAGGTATTGTGTCCACAGCATTTAGAACTGTGCCTGGCAAATATGTGCCCAATAAACACTTCCATTGTCAGTGTCATTTGCAGAGTAACATCTTTTTGTGAATATACTATATATATTGGGTGCCAGGAGGTTATTTCTGGTGTAGCTCCCTCTTTTCTGGCGTCTGCCATGGTCAGGTTGCTAGTCGTTTTGGCATTTTTAGCGTCTGGTCAGGCACAAGTGTTCCACATGCCTCTTTCAATCTCCTATTCTTATCTGCCTTGTGCTGAATTAAGGTAGAGTGACCAAACCTATCGCATGGATGACCAGAACTGAGCCATAGCCAGTTCGAAAGCATGATAGCATTCATAGCCCTATGGAAAGAGCCTTGAAATTAACTTTAAAATTCATGCTTTTATCACATATTCTAATCCCATTGGGCTTGAATTTAGCTTTGCCTTACAAAACTTAAAGAGTGCATATTCTTTTTTTTTTTTTTTCTTTTTGGTGTTTTGCCATAGCTTGATATTAAAATCAAGGAATTTAAGGGAACCAAAAGTTTGACAAGAGGCCTTAACAGGCCTACCAGGAAGAATTATATAGCTGCTTCTTTGAAGCATAGACATAAAATAAAAGTTCCATCCAGATATATCATCACGAGGCTTTGCCAAAATGCCCCCTGGAGTTGTTCGCCTTTTGAAATCACACTATTTATTGTAGCAATTTGCTAAGTCCTGGGAATTTCCTTCCTGAGAGATTTTTATCCGTATGAAAAAAATAGCAGCTTTTCTGGGTTTTAAAATATTGTTAAGTCTTTTTCACATTGGCTTTCCAATTATACTCATTCTCAGAAAGAATGTTTATTGATCTCAAGGAGTTAAGCGTTGTCTGGTTTTCTCCAGTGCTGGATTCTTCCTGTTTAAGACCAGGCCTCAAGTAAGTGATAATAAAAGATAATAACAGCTAATAGTTTGTCACTGCTTCCTTCATGTCACTACTGCTCTCGCAGTTTGGGTTCATGCTCTCGTTTTAATGTGATGTCAGGACTCATAAAGACTTCATGAAACAGGTACCCTGTTTTCAAGTTCAGGAAACTGAAGCTAAACTGTTAAAAATCTCCAAATTTACACTGGCATGCTGCCAGATTCACACTCCTAATCACTAGAGGGTAATGTTAACACATTAACGTGAATGCTAAAACAGAAATGGAGGAAGAAATAAGTAAATGCAAAACAAAGTGAGAGAACACCTCAGAATTACAGATTACTAAAATTCCAAAGCAGGAAATGATCTTAAAGCACATCTAGTTTAGCCTCCCCCTTTTTCCTGCTAAGGAAACAGATCTCCTCCAGGCAAAGAGATGAGCCTTTTGATCACAAAGCAGACTAACCCCCAAGTACCAAATCTCACTTATCCTCCTCTGCCTTCCTGGAATATATGACCATATCCCATGCCATTCACAAGTAGAGGCTGACAATGACATCAGTCCTTTCTTCCAAAGAAGCAAATGCCTTCTGATGGGTTGAAAATGTATTGCTTGTATTTGCATTGTGTGCTAGAATCAGGAAGACAGTTACGACGACGTAAGGAGTTAAGACCCGTGGGATCCAGGTATGACTGTGTCTTGCTCTTCTCTGCCTCTGAATTCATGCTGATCAAACATTGGTGTGGGGTGAAAGGCAGACGGGTCTGTGTTTGTTTGACGAGTTGACTCCAGCATACTTATTTCCTGCATTGTTCAAGTTGGTGCCTCTTCTGAGTTTCACACATCTTTATCTGGTACCACCCTCTTTTACATTAGCTTTGGCCTTGGTTCTCTAGGCTTTCTTTCTTTAAAAGAGACAGTGTAGGGACAGAGTCCCAGAGAACTCGGCATCATGTGGAAAGGTGTGGGCTCTGGTAGTAGATGGCCATCAGCTGTAACTAGTTGGCCATCTGCTGTAACCGGTTAGCCATTAGCCACTAATATAACTGCCGTGGCTACGCTGGTAAGTTGGTTGGTTGGCAGAGAAAAGGATGGCGGATTGTGGATCATGTAGATCCTGCTTCCTGTGTCTCCAACCCAGACGCCAGCGAGTGGTATGACTCCCCTACCTATGGCTCCGTGGGTGTTCCTTTTTGGCCTCACCATGTCCTGTGTTCTTATGTGGGGAGCGGGAGCTGGGACCCTGCATGACAGACGGTGCTCACAACACGTTGGTTTTGCTTGATAAATGCTCTGTGTATGGGATTCTTCTCTCAGTTTTAAGGATTAACAAGGTGCTGAGGATGGAAGGTGCTGTGTTTTGAGTCTTTAAGTGGTTTTGGCTTGGGTTCTTCTAAGACTCTTTCAGAAATTTTAACCGTGATATCCATATTCAAGTCATAAGAGCTGGGGAGTGAGATGAGTTATTGATGGAAGTGAACCACACCGTGGGAGGAGAAGTGTGGGGTGAGAACCTGAACCTGGAGCAAATCACACTGATAGTCGTTCTCCCTTAACCTCGTAGCCCCACCTCGGTGTTAGCGTGGACTGACCACTGGGGACCCTGCTGTTGGGTATGAAGGGTCTTTCAGAATCCAGATGCAGTCACTTCTGGGAAAGGCAATAACTGTGGTCACTGTGATGTGGATGGAAAACTGAAGGGCAACAGGAGGGGCTCTGGATTAGAGACAGAGGCCTAGATACCTGCCCGCCTCTCGAATAAGCCCTGGGATAAGTCATGTGACTACGTTAAGCCCAGTTTGCTCTTCTGTAATATGATAGGAAATCAGTGATCTTTGTGGCTCTAGAATTTTATGATTTTTAGTTTTTTTGTTGTTTTTGTTTTGTTTCTTTTTTAAAGCATGATCATGAGTTCCATAGGGGGGGAAAGTCATTTTCCATTCAGAACAGCTTTAAGATGTTGATCTGACTCACTAGATGGTCAATCATAATGAAATGGGAGCCCAACTTCCCTCAGGTTTACATTCCTGTCAGCCAGCATGGTTCTTTATGGTGCCCTTGTGAAAATAAAATAGTTCTCCAGAGAGCACTCTCGCATTTCCTTCCTAACTGGGGTGATACCAGAGGTATAGAATAAAAACTCACAGAAGAGTGTAAGACTGGTAAAGTATTCTTTCTTCTTATTATCACGTAGAGAAGGACAAATTCTGATATTTGTGAGTTTATGCCCCTTTCTGAAGACAACGTCCTTGTCTATATATGTTATCATTTGTTTTTGTACATAATTGGGTTGTTCCAATTCTTCTCTGAACTTTGTAACTTTTCGTTATGCTTCTTATCTGGAATATTCATAAAACTCCATTGAGTTACCTTCAGCTGACCACATTTTATTTGGTCAAAGCCTAAACTTGGCTGTAAATGACAGTATCTTTGAGATACTTGTTTGCTTTTTAAAAAAAATAAAAATGATGTAACTGCTTTGTGAAGGGCCATACAAGTAATGGAGCTTTGTTCTGTTCTTTTCCTCTTCAATACCTTCGTAAAGAAGGCTATTATGATTTCCTGAAGAGGAGGGAGGACTGACGGCTCCCCATGTGCTAATCATGGCTGAAAGGAGAAACAATTGTACAAGGGGACTGTCTGAGGTTGGAGATAAAATTCCCATTATAACCTCTTTAAATATTTCTGTGTTCATGTGGGATAGTGAAACTATCTACAAAAGTAATCCCTTTTCTTCCTGAGCCAAGTGAAATATATTGCTTCTTTCCCCTAGATTAAAAAAAAAAAAAAAAAGAAAAAGATGCGATGCTCCACAGGTTCTTTTATTTAGTTTGTCAAACAACTGATAATTCAGACTTTTTTGTTTAGCTTATGCAATGTCAGAAAAGGCACCGTAAGCTGAGCTCCCCTGAGTGTAGCTCTGACGGCCTAAATCCCTGTTTGGTTTTCTTCAGAGAGTTCACTGGCAGCCTCAAGAGTGCTTTGTGCCAGCTTTTAGGCAGCTCCAAAGCCACATGCACATCGATATAATCTTCAGTGGTTTGGGCTGGTTTATAATCTGTCCCACTGAGGTTTAGTTCAAGGCCTTACGGGCAAGGATCTCCTGTGAGCTGAAATAAAAAGGTCTGATTTGGAAGAGATTTGACTCTGCCAAATGAAAATGGCACATTTCCAACTGCACATGCTGAGTTGACTTGGAACACATCCATGTAGAACACAGGTGTGCATTAGGCAGCTCATTTGTGGAAGGCATGTGCTGAGCTCAGGGGAGAATTGAAAGACAGATGACTACCATGAAATACTTACCTTCAAGAGGCACATACCAAACTGGGAAGACAAGCCCAAGATGCACAGAGAATATCATTCAGTCTAAACATGACATCCTATTAGTAAGATGGTACAAGATCCACAGAGTTGGAGAAGAGAGTTTTTCTTTCCAGTTGCAGAAGTCAGAGTTGGAAATATCAGATAAAACCAATTATTTAGACACTAACTATGCTAACGAGAGTAGACTTATTTTGACCAGTGTCATTTTTTGACTGCCCATTTCCAAGTTTGGGCAGTTGTGTGTTGGGTACAACCACGGAGGGAGGTTGTTCTTACCTTCCTCTGCCTCAGGCAACCAGGTGGTGGGGATAGTCATGTGACCCAGGATCAGCTAATCAAGTTCTCCTGCTGGGACTGAACCTATAACAAGTGAGTCAATATCAAGAGATTGTTAAAATTGATTCTTGGTGTCCATGGTGATATCCATGTTGCTCACTGGTGGCAGTCGCAGCATCCCAGTCATTATTTCTGCTATTGGATGGCTCTTGTGATTTTTACTCTTTGGCATCCAGAGTGCCCTGAGTTTGTTTCTTTGTTTGTATGTGTCCATTTTCCATATTTAGTGCGTAGCCTCCCACTGATTCTGGGCTTTTTCTTCCTCTTTTCCCTGGGTACTTGTCCTCCTTATATCTACTGTGTTTCCCCGAAAATAAGACCCGGTATTATATTATATTATACCCAGTCTTATGTAAGACCAGGTCTTATATTATATTAATATAAGGCTGGGTCTTATATTAATTTTGGCTCCAAAAGATGCATTAGAGCTGATGCTCTGGCTAGGTCTTATTTTGGGGGAAACATGGTAATTGTATAGTTCCCTATGTTGAAGGCTGAGCTCAAGCATTTTGAATTTTTTAGGAGTTATCAAAAAGAATTTTGTGCTTGCTATTCCTCCATCCATCTTGTAATCACTATACATTTTTAAATACTGCATTTCTTTTAAAAATTTTAAATTCATGTCTCTTTGTCCACTAATTAGTGAGTGATTTTTTTTCTTTTCTTTTTTTGGTAGGGATTCTATTTTTATCTTTGTATTTTCAGAGTCTGGCACAGATCCAGTTAATATTAGATACTTGCTACATGAATGAACAAATCTGTTTGCAGAGAGGGATGTGGTGTTGGAATTGTGGGCTTAAAGATTTAAAAGGGGCGGTTGGATGGCTCAGTTGGTTAGAGCATGAGCTCTGAACCACAAGGTTGCTAGTTCAATTCCCACATGGGATGGTGGGCTGTGCCCCCTGAAACTAAAGATTGAAAACGGCAACTGGACTTGGAGCTGAGCTGTTCCTTCCACAACTAGATTGAAGGACAGCGACTTGGAGCTGATGGACCCTGGAGAAACACACTGTTCCCCAATATTCCCCAATAAAATAAAATAAAAATCATTAAAAAAAAAGAGTTAAAAAAAAACAAAACAAAACTGGGATAGCTGTTGTGGGACATTTACTCTGGTATTATTTAGAATGGAATAGAATTATATAGGAAATGTGTGAGGTCCATCTGAGACTGAGAAGTATAAATTTATTTTCCACTTTTTAAAGTCAGTTTTATTTAGGTGTTATTTACTTACAGTAACATTCACTTTTTATTGTATAGTTGTATCAATTTTGACAAATGCATACAGTCATAAATACCACCAGAATCGATATATTGGAACAACTTGATCACTCCCAAAATTCCCTGTTCTCCTTTGTAGCCAACATTTCTTTATACTCCCAACTCCTGGAAACCACCAATCTATATGTTTATATTTTAAGCATTTAGCATATTTCCACAACTTTCTGGAAAAATGTTTTATTCCTATGGAAGGAGAAAAGTAATTGGATAGTGGATCTTTACCTAGGTATAGGGTTACCAGAATTAGCAAATTACGATAGCATATACTTGTACTAAAAATTATTCATTGCTTATATAAAATTCCAGTTTAACTGGGCATCTTTTATTTTATCTGGAAGCCCTATCTTGGTTGTGTATGGCCACTGTGGGAAATGTTGAAGTTAAGTGGGAAATTAGCACACAGAGGGGGAAATAAGGGAAGGAAAATGCAAGGAGAAGAGGGCATGGATCATTAGCCACCTCAACCCACTATTAAGACACTTTGGGAGACCCTAAAAGAAGATGAGAGAATGAGAATTTGTATGTAACAAGAAATTCACTTGCTTGTACTTGAATGATAAATCCAAGAGTGCTTTGAAGACCAAGGTTCTCGGTGTTCCAATTTGTAAACCAATATAAGATTCTATCGAGGCAGCTTGCTGCCAAGCTTTGTTATGGAGGAGTGCGATTCAGGAAGTCATTAGGTGCTCTGAAATAGGTGAAATGCATTCTATGGAAACAGTGAAGTGCATGCTAGATTTCCACCCTTAAGAATATAAACTTTTCCTGAGTTATCAAAGAGACTGTAGTGCTTGCTATTTCTCAGGATTGCCATAAAACAAAAACATATTTATAGTAAAATAGTCTCCTGATTCAAGTTGATAATATGTAGAACGAATGGCCTCTGTTTATTTTTACATTATTGGAATAGAAGGGCTGGTTAAGCAAAGTGGAAGAAAGACGCTTTCAAGTAAGTTCTTCTTACTCTATGTTAAAGAATAAGCTACTTAAAAATCCTTTTGGCAAGTCCGTTGTTTGTACGACAGATTAGTCTTACCTTTCTGTTTTAAAGCCAGCTTGGCAGAACAGTCACTCAGAAACAAATTGTTAGTGTTTGGTCTGAGTGGTCGCACCTCATGTCTGCCCTTCTTCATCCACTTCCCGGCTCCCCAAAGCTGATCTGCCCCCATGTGGACATCTCTAGCCTCACAGCCCTGCCTGAGTGCCTATGTTGCCAAACTGGTTGACAATAAAAGAATAATAGGTAAACATGATTTAACATGTTAATGCTATTAATTAATGATTTACAAATAGCTCTTTGCCTCCCAGGTTTGAAGATGTGAATTGTGAGAAGATGCGAATTGTGAGGAGCAGGGAATTGGGGTAGACATCTTTGATTACTTATGCTCACAGAATAGGCCCTTGGTGGGCCTTGGTCTGGAAGGCTGGGACTAGACTGGACCTCGGAGGTCATCTTGTTGGGTGGTTTTCAACCTTGTATTTTGATTGTAAATAGAATCTGTTTTTAAAGTTACATGGAATGTGCAAATAAGAAAGCAGACAAAATCTGAACAGCACTGACAGAAACAGGTAGGGAGTGCAAAGTTTCATTAATTCCTCCTTTCCCCTCTGTGCTTATTTGGATAGTATCAGAATCACTGGGAACTGAAGCAAGAAAAGTCACACACATATTTGCAAGAGAACCAGGTCCCTCCCCTTCAGAGTTCTTTCTACCACCCCAGCTCGGTTGGTGTGGGTAGTCTTGTCATGTGCCTCCTAAACAGGAATCCACATGGGACAGAGACCAAGGATTCTGCAAATGGGGATTGAGAGGACATATCATGTGTAAGCCTGGTGGCAGGGATTGGCATAGAGTCAGAGCAGGAGATGACTCAGAAAGTTTGATGCTTAAAGATATTATCCTGTAGTTGCTGAAATACCTGCAATGAACTTTGCCTAAGGTTTATAATTCGATTTCCAATAAGTATTCCTCCCGCCCACCCCCACAACCTGAGAAGATAAACAACTTAATGCTATTAACTTCTAAGATTTGAAGATGATAATTGTTAGGTAGGTACACTGGGAACTGGGCTGTGGTGGGCTGTTATCAGGTTAGAAGCAGTTCTCAATAGGGCACTATTAATCAACTGGGATTTGAGGTGCGGTATCTGAATTTGCCTTTTCATGATGGATGTAAGACATGTTTATATAAATAAGTCTTCAAGAAGATAAAATTGGTAAGATGTTTAAACAACAGAAAAATGTAAAGTGATCTTTCCATTGTATCATATTTGCTTTTTATCATATGGATAAATTCATATTGGAACGGAATGACTACATCCAGTTATGGCAGCAAAGTCTGTGTGTTGGTTGTGGATATGAGTGTGAGTTAGTGACTTGATACCTTGGCTGGGACAGGAAGGGTGTCCCTGTGGGTATAAGTCTCTTAAATGTAAAAATCATGAGGAACTCTTATCTGGACTTGATATTGACCCAGTCTGTATTTCTATGTGTTCTCTTTTTTCTTCACTATGTTATTGGTTTCAGCTAGACAAATCCCATCACATAATGTTCTTGCCTACTTCCATTTCTTTGATAGAAATGCTCTTAACTCTCTACTCTGTCTATAACAGGGGTTCTTTTCCTTGAGTATAAAGATAGAATTTAGAGCACCAGTGAAACTGGATAGGGAAAAATTATATCACTGTTGTCAATGTGTTGCTGAAATTCATCATTTTCTTTTTCAATTGGTAACAAATTATAGGAGTTTTAGCAGTACCTATCTGTGGCTTTGTCATTAATGAAATCACAGTATTCTCATGACACATTACAGTTACAGATTGAGATTATGGTAGTTTATTTGACCAGCTACTAGATCTTGTAATTTAATGTGTTAATAAAAAAGCATACATAGCACTGTTTTATAAATCTGTTTTTAAAATATTTTGAATGTTCAGTAAGTTCTGTTAAATTGCAAGGTACGTGTTTCCAAAAAATCACTCCGCTATGCAAAATCATGCATTGGAAACAGTAGAGTTCATTGGAACATGGAGTTTGGGGCCTAACACTCAAAAGCTGTGTCAATTACAAAAGAAAACCCCCAAAAAACTTTATTATTAAAACTGTTAGGAGCCAAATAAAAATGAAAGCACAGTTATACAGTTATACTTGTATGTTAACTGGTTAAAAATTACATAGATTCTTTAGCACTAAAATAGATAAGACACCTCATCTTGAAAAAGACCTGGAGTGTACTTGTGAAAATGGTCAAAACTTGTGAGTTATCATGTGAAGTGAGGTTATTTGAACTCAGGTGGAAAGTTGCAACACCAGGTGTAGATGGGTGCAGCTGATAACACACACAGTGAACAGAGGAAGCTGGTAGAAGTTTGGGGTGAGCATGTCTGAGTGTTTTGTCATGTGGCTAGATTTAGTGGGTGCTGATTTTATATTCATCTAGCGTTTCTTGTAGTTGGAACGATGCACAGGCAAACACGAAATCTGTGTTATGCTCTAGTTTTTCCCTAGCATATCAAATGCATGGGAACAAATTCATGTTTTCAAAATAAGCACTGTAGAAGAAATGACTATAATTGATTTCCTCTGTGATCCAATGTATTTTATTGTATATATTTAAAAATATTGCATGTGTTTAAAAATATTGTCGATGTTTAAAAATATTGTATGTATTTAAACATATTGTGTCATAGGCTTCAGGCTTACAAAGGGTCTATTACACAAAAAAGGTCAGCGACCCCTCTCTGACAGACCCTTTCCCCAGCTCAAATACTTACAACTTCTTTCTGGAACCCGCTTTCTCCTCTGTATTGCTGCCCGGCCCTACGCTGTCGTCTATCTTCATTACTCCCTTGTCAGTGTTTATGGCACTTGTTTAAACTACTCATTTCAGAACTTAATTAGTCCGTTTTATATTGTTATTTATATTTTTTAATGTTCTTTTCCTCCGTAACCATATTTTAAGCCTCTTAAAGATAGAAATGGTATTTTTTCTGTTCTTTTCATTCCTTTGAGTGTTTTAGAAATGTGTTCTATACATTCTCATTGAATGAATTACTGAAATAATATTCAGCAAAGAAAAGCAGGAACTGTAATAATTAGTTGCTCAGTAATTTTAATTGTTAATGAGAACAGAGCGGGTGGGGAAAGAGCACCCTTGTCTTCTAAGTTCTCAGGAGAGAAGCAAACAGATTAAAGGGCAGCATTCATTGTGTTAAGAATATAAAGAATTCCTGGCAAGAGTTTTAACTCCCTAGAATGGCTCCAGGGAGACACTGAGGGACTGTTATCCTGAAGTCCTTTGCATCTAGAATATACTCTACTTTGTTTGGTTAGTTGGAAATATTACCACGTTCGAAGATAGCAGAGATACAGTAGATGCTTTTGACATTTTAGATTTTTAAATAACACTTTGCTCAAGCCACACATTAGCAAGTCAGCCACAGAGTTGGAACCCATATTTGGAACCTTCTGAGCCCTCATGTCGGCTTGTTCAGCATCCTTATGTTAGGGTGACAAGGTTTGGAGCTAAAACTAAGCAGGAGACAACACTGCAGCAGAAGCTTCTTCCAGACCCACTGTGCTAGTTTTGAACTGAGGCATTTTCTGTCCACAGCCATATGCAGTGTGAATGGGCCTCAGATGCACATCAAGTGAGTGGGCGAAATAACATTTGGTGAAAAATAATGACAGTTTTATGGCATTGGTCCTTGGAGCCCCAGGTGTACTTATTCATCTTTCAAATATTTTAAGCTTTCAGCCTTGGGACTAGTTCAGCAGGTTAGTATCTGTATTTCAAAGACAAGCCCTGCAGTGAATCATTGAGGAGAGAGAGTCATATGTGGAACTAGGAGAAGAGATGACAGCATCCTTACGGAGAGATCAGTGTAATGATGCAATCAAATAGAAGGTCACGGCTGTTTGCCTTTCCTTTTGATCATCCAGCTCACTGACTTGACTGCCCCGACCCTAGAGGCAACTGGGGGAGGTTGTAGCCAGCTTTGCGTATGCCCCTGGGACATCAGGACCCTCTACCTGCATTACCCTGGCACACAGCAGGATTATCATTTCCGAGCTTAGGGCGTTTTTCCCCTTGCCTTTTGTGTTGGGGGTTTTTACTCTTCTCCTTCTGACTACTTAATGAATCATATGTCTCCTTGACAGAGGGAGGATTCTTTTATGTGAGTCAGGGCTATCTCTATCTATGGCCATTGAATTGACTGTTTCAAATTTTGTTGTTTCTAATTTGAATAAATATATTTTGGACAATTATGTGGCCATAACAATAGCTAAGAATCTATCAAGAGCCTTGGCGGATGTTGATTTTGTCTTACAGCTTTATGGGTCTCATTTCTCAGACTTCGTCTCAGCTTTCTAAATCTTCTCCCACCTCTAAAATTGTCATTATACAAAGTATGATTAACAGTAGCTGAAATATTTATTTAAATCCACACACTCACTGACTGACAGCAACCATAGAGAACACAGTTTCGGTTAGATTTTATTTTTTATCCAAAGAATATTGTGGGATATTAGGAGCAATGAGCAAATACCTCAAGACCTTGGACTTTTTAGAGATTCAGAGTAAGTTTCAAACAGGAAAAAGAACATGAGTAGCACTCGTGTAAAATAGGAGGAGGGTAGCTTAGGGAGGTAGATTGTTGTAGCAACATAGCAACTGAAACAATCTGGTAGCAAGACTGCTCCTTTAAAATTCTTGCTCTGTACACCTGAAGCTGAAATTGAATAACATTGAATGTCAACTATAATTAAATATATATATATATATATATATATATATATATATATATGGTCACAGGATGTGGAGTACTGCGTAGGGAATATAGTCAGTGGAATTATAACAGCTCTATATGATGTCAGACGGGTAGTAGACTGGTAGACTGGGCGGGGATATCACTTTGTCAGGGTGTAAATGTCTAGTACATTGTTTTGTACACCTGAAACTAATTTAAAAAAAGATGAATTAACAAAAATATTCTTATGCTCCTAGAGCATTTACTTCAAAATCACACCCTTAGATTCAGGCAAGGGGGTCCCCTGCCTGGCCCAGCATGTTAGAGATTCCCAGTTAGCTCTCCTCTGGTCATACTAGTCCCCACTAAGGAAGGATTCTGTGGGATCAAGGGTTCATGCCCTTCCCTTTTATAGATCATGGCCAGGCCATCTGGATCCTGGGATTTCCTGCCCAAATGGTCCTAAGCCAAGACACAAGTCTGTCCTTCAGGGCAGGCTGTACTCCACACAAGGGGTGGCCAAGGGGTAACTGTTTGCAGAGGCAGAGAATGTGAATGGCTGCCAAACTCTGTATCCATACATGTGCTTGCAAATGTAAGGGAGTGAGTTGTTGCAAAGAGAAAGGGGGTGGGCCAGAGCCTGGGGGCCAGCTCTTTTTGAACCACTACATTCTGGTGTAAAACTTTTCTTAGGTGCTTTGCACACATTATCTTATTCGATCCCACAGAACACTTCAGGGAGCGTTTTATCATCACATTATGGGAATCAGGCTGAAGGGAGTTAAGTCACTAACCCAAGGCCACTGAATTAGTAAGAAGTTGAGCCAGGATTTTAACCTCAGGTGATCAAGTTCCAAAGTGCATGTTTGTTTTTTTCACTTTGTTAGGTTGCCTGTTATCCGGTCTTTGCTTTTACACCTTCTAGGTTGTCCCCAGAACATTGGCATATGATTATATGCAATAAAGATTTGTTGAGTAACTAAGATTGTGGAACAAACTATTTGTTCACCTTTATTATTAATGAGATATACAGCATAACTGTAGTATAAGTAAGAAATTCTATGTAAAATGTGGTGAAGGGGATATTTCACTCCCAATCCATTTATGCTATTAAGTGTGTTGCTCTCACCTAGATATTCTGGCTATGTACTTACTGGGCTCATGTCTGCAATAGTCAGCCCAGTAATTTGCTGCAAATTCTCTAGCTAGCATGGACTCAAATATCCCGGAAGGAACTTTTATTCAGAGAAAATATTAACAAACACATGTATATTGTAGTTTTTTTCTTTTTTCCCTTAAAATGACGCAAACTCTGGGTGTTAAGGTGATTCAAGAGGCGTTGTCAGAACGCCTGCCTCTCATGGGTTGATTGGCAAGTCCCTCACTTGTCAAGGCTCCATTCTGAGCTTTCCTGTGTGGTGGTTATTCCACCTGTATGGCCTGCTCGTGCTACTCCCTCCTGGAATGTTCAGCTGTGCTGTTCCTCAGCATTGTCTTTCCCTGTGCTCCCTCCTACTTATCTGAGATGCCAAGACAATCCTCTGCTATTGACAGAATGCCCTGGAACACTTTTCTAACGCATGCTGTAGACTAGTTTTGATATTTTCCCCATGTGTTCCTATCTGTACACTTAAATGTTTTGGCTAATTTATCTGTCTTCCTTGCTAGACTATAGCCCCAGTTGAGGACAGGCTTTGTGTCTCTCTTGTTTACCATTGCATTGCCACGTCTAACACATACCTAGCATACAGAAGGTACTTAATAAATATTTGTAAAATGAAGGAATGAACTGCCATCATAATTCAGTCATTAATTACTTTTTTCAAAGAAGTTCTAGTGTTAGGGTATCCGATCAAGGATTTCTTTCATGGAAAATTTACAGTTTCCTTTATAGCATAATTGCATCCACTTGTTTGGAGCTGCACCTGGGAAGTAGACACCGTATACCCTCCCAGAGTGACATGCAACTTCTAGGATCTTTATCCCCTGGAGAGACAGGAAAACTGATTCTGCTCAGAAAGAGTGATTAAAACCTCATCAAACTTCAGAAAAGTTCTAGCTACTTATCCAGGTGCTGACAACCAGACCCTTTAATTCATTGTGTCAAATTGTCCACATCTTTCAGTGAATAGAACCAGGTATCCTGCCAGGTGAACTGCTCTTAAAATCAGAACTCTGAATCCTAATGCCAACTAAGCAGGATTGAACTTTTGTGCAAGAAGGCTGGTAACCATTGCTTGAGTTTGGAGAAAGAAATTTATAATCATGATCATGATTTTAACCTTTGCTCATCCTTTAAATAATTATATTTATGTAAGCTTTATGTTTAACAGGTATATATAAATTATGGAAATCATGTGTTCAGTATGATGAATTTTCATATAGTGAACACATCCATGTAACTTCCATCCAGATCAAGAAATTGAACATTACCAGCACCCCACAGATTTCCCTCTTACCTTCTTCCATTTACTACTGTTGTCTGACCAACTTTTGAACTTTTACAAATGGGATCATTCATTAAGTATTTTTTATGACTGGAAATGCATATGACTGATAATGACAGTGTCTGTGATATTCATCTATATTATTGCATATAACAGCAGTTTGTTGCTTTCCATTGCTGTATAGTATTCCACTACAAATGCTATATACTACAGTTTATGTATTCATCCTACTTTTGATGTAAATTTGGGATATTTATAGGTTGGAGCTATTACAAATAATGCTTCTATATACAGTTTTTGTAGCTCTTTTTGCTCACATGTCGACATTTCTGTTGGACATATACCAGGGAGTGAAATCGCTGGGACATATGTATGCATATTTTCAGCTTTAGTAGATTCTATCAAGCAGTTTCTGCAAATTTGCCTTCAGGCCAACTTTTCTGAAGTTATTTTTAAATAATAGTTAACCCTTATGCTTTATTTTGGGGACAAGTGGGAAAGAGTTTGAGTGTTGGGAATAGCCAAGAAAAGTATGTAATAGTAAGGAAACTTTTAGATTTGATTGAGAGAAGTGTTGGTATGAGTGACAATAAATAGGCCCTCTGTGGAGCCATTTTTTCCCTCCAAATCTTAACTGGGTTGGTTGTTACATTACAGATTTATATCTAGCAACGCATGTGATGGCATGCAGTGGCTTAAACTAGATAGGATGTTAAGGGACAGTTTATTTCCTCAGGAAAGTGTCAGTTTATTTCCACTCACATATTTGCATTCTGGGCTGTTTCAGGGAGCTCTGGTGGCCACCTTGTCATGCAGGGTAAGTCATAATGTTCATTCTTCAAGCCGCATTGTCTTTTGACAGGGATACTGGCAGGTAGGGCTATGTGAAGAGACCATAATTAATTCTGTCTTTCATGTAGACTCTTAGAGGTAGCTCAAGGCAGTTGTAAATTGTTTATTTGTTTGAAAATAATAATCTCCATGAATATAACTTAGGTGCACCCTCAGGTGTTACTTTGGCTGTAAAGCTAGGTTTCATAAAGAGTATCATACTTAATTCTCACAGTAACCATATGAGGTTAGATATTGGCACCCCTATTTTATAGAGGTTTAGTATAACTAAGTAGTTTGTTCATAGTCACACAATTAGTAAATGATAGAGTCAGAATTTGAATCTAGAGAGCTAATTCTATGCCCTAAACATTGAACCTCTCTTTATATAATACAGCATCTTTGAGTCTGTGTTGATACCTCTTCCATTCTTTTAACAGACATTTTATGGGTACCTGTTATATTTTAGGCACTCAAAAATGGTTCTGTGGATACTTAAACTAGTACACATGATTCCTATAATAAAGGAACTCTGAGTTTATTTATAAGTCACATATTAGGTATGTTGTGAAAAATGGTTAAATGTGAAGCTAATATTCTATTACAGTCATGAAAACATTTGAAGTGTTTTAAAGATAGCATAGCCCTGAGAACAATAGAGTAAATAGTCAATCTATTCATTTGCTCATTTAGCACAAATATCATACTGAGTGTTCACAATGTGCTGGGTGCAATCCTAGGTCCTGGGTGAAGGAAACAGAGGAGGGTCCTGCTCTTATAGAACTTCCCTTCTAGTGGGGCAAAGAGTCAGATATTTACAGAAATAAATAGAAAATTGGAATTGACGAATACCATGAAAGACAGTACATGATACCACCATAGGGAATAATAGAGTTTGTTTTTGTTAGGGATGTCTTCCCTCAGAGGGGAAACCTGAAGGGAAAATAGGCATTGACTAGATAAAAATGGAGAGGGGGAAGGCAAAGCTTCTGTAGAAGTTCAGAGGATTAAAATTCCAGGGACTGAAGGAATGCCAGAGTGGCCTTAGGGGAGAAGTGTGTGTTCAGAGGAGAGAGCCCCAGGGGAGTGAACTGAGAGATGATCCCTGAGACACAATCAGAGGGCAGGTCAAGCAAGGCCTTTGGTTCATAGTAAAAATCTTTAATTCTAGGAGCACGGAAAAGGCATTGAAACTATGTGGGTGACAAAATCAGATTTGTGATTTAAAAATACCATTCTTTTTAGCTCAGAGCAGAGGCAGGATTGTTGGGCCACCAAGGTCTACTTGGGGAAGACCAGTAAAAAGTTGCAGAGGTTAAAAGGCCAGACATGATAGAGCCTGGACTAAAGTGGTGATGTGAAGATGGGGAGAAATGGATGGGTTTCAGAAGTAGTGAGGAGGTAAAATGGGCAGCAATCAGTTGTAGGTTGAATATGAGCTCAGAGGAAGACAAGGAAGTTTCTGCACTTGGATAGTTGGTGATACCATTCACTGGGATGGTGACACTGGAAGCAGATCATATTTCGGAGGCAGATTGCAAGTTCACTTTTGAATTTTTTGGAATTTGGGTGACTTGAGAGAGAGAAGCAGAAACATCAAGTTGACATTCAAATCTGTATATCTGGAGTCTGGAGGAGAGATCTGGGCTAGAGATATGCTTTAGTGTGTCCTCAGTGTCCGCGTGGCACTGTGACGTTGCCTGCAGCGATGCTAAGGAGTGATAAGACAGCCTAGAACTAAGCCTTGAGGAACTTCATTTCATGATGGTGTGAGGAGAGCTGAGAAAGTCTGAAATATGATGGTTGTTGTGAAGAGTTGGTGTTAGTCTTCTTGAGAAAAATAATAGAATTCCTGGTCAATGTTGAGGGTCTATTCTCCAGAAGTGTGGAAACATTAATTTTCTCATGCTGTTAAACAATCCATAGTATGTCCATGTTTTATGAAAAATCCAAGTTAACAACATCTGTATAAATAAGAGCAAAATATTTGAGAAACTTGGGAAGGATTAAAAGAAAAAAAGTGATTCTTTTTCAGAGGAGACTGGAAAGGAAAACATGTACAATTTACATTTGAAAACATGTAAAATGTTAAAAATCACTGAATGTTTGTATACTTAAGTGAAATGGCTGAGGGGAAAAAGTTCCTTTTTCATATGAGGAAAATTGCCTAATTTATCTTGTTTAAACATTGAGGTCTGGGCTGAGTTAATCATTAGAGGTTATTCTAAAAGGATATCGGGGTTTGCATGGAAAGGTGCATTAAAGTTGCTAAAGTTTCATTTTTGTTGTTACCTACTGGTGTTGGATCTCTGCAATGTTCCTGTCCACTCAAGAAGATGAGCCGTTGTTTCTGTGAGTCTGAAACTAACTCAGCAAATAGAACTTATTTTTTAATTTATTTTTATTTTTTGTTTTGCTGAAGAAGACAAGGGACAGACACCTGGAGATTAGAAATGTGTCTTTAATCACTAGAAGTGCTTATTTTTAATGAGTTAACATCAATTGGCTAACAGAAATTACCAATTTCAAGTTCCCTATATGCAGTGCACATTACCAGGTATGGTGGTGGAAGCACAGGAGAGCACACAGGAGGATTGTTGGTCCTCTGGAAGAATTTCTTTTTTGGCTCTGAGGAATGTACCCATAGAAAAGCTATACAAGAGACCTTACGTAACCTCACAAATAGAGGTGTTTAAGGAGATGAACAAAGGCTCAGAGTCAGAGAAGGAAGTGACACTAGAAAGACTTCATAAAGGAAGATACAGGAATATCAGAGACATAGCAAGAGCAAAGGCTTAGGTCTATTAACTTGCTCCTAATGCCCTCTCAGGAGAATGTGGAGAATCACATGGGAGGTTTTAAGGGCCAGACCTGGAAGTGGTACATATCACTTCTGTCCTATACCACTGACCAGAAGTCAATCACATAGCCCTATCTAACTGCAAGAACGGCTAGGAAATAGGGTTTTAGCTCTGTGCCTGGGAAGAGAATGTGTTTGGTTGAGCATCTAGTTGGTCTCTGCTACATGCCCACTGTAGTCTCATAGAAGAAATTTCAATCCCTAGCTCTCATTCATGATTCTTCAGACTCCTTTAAGCCATTTCTCCCCAAGGGGAGCCACCTTCAGTTCCACCAGGTATTATTCATATGTTCTTTGTTCCCAAATCTTAACCTTCTCTCATCCAGGCCATTATTTTTAGCAAAACATTCTTGTTTCTTATTGTTCTTCTCAAAATGAGATGTTCACAGTAAAACATTGTTTTCTAGATGTGGTCCAAAAAATGCTGGTAAAGTAGGATTATTGTTTAGTTTGATTTAGGAACCATAAGGTCAAGGAGAGGGCCAAGATTGGGAAGGCTTCACGATTAAAGGCACATAATGGAAGTCGACAAAGAAGAGAATTTGAAGAATGAAAGGAGTCTTCATGATGTCATTTCAACATGGCAGCTGTATCAAGCATTAGTGCTTATGTACTATTCTTCTCAAAGAGGAAAAAAGGCACACACACAAATCAACAAATTCATTTCCATAAAACTCCAAAGTGAACTCAAGAAGTGCCCTCAAATGATATTACTTTTATATTACCGTGTTTCCCTGAAAATAAGAGCTAGTCGAACCATCAGCTCTAATGCATCTTTTGAAGCAAAAATTAGTATAAGACCCAGTCTTATTTTAATATAATAAGAGCTAAAACTCTAAAACCAGGCACAGAGCTGAAAATCTATTTCCTAGCCATTCTTGCCGGCCTAGGAAATATAATACCAGGTCTTATATTAATTTTTGCTCCAAAAGACTCATTAGAGCTGATGGTCTGGCTAGGTCTTATTTTCGGGGACACACGGTATATTATGGATTTAAATGAAAAAGGGACCAAGGATTTCCATATTAAAATCTTATTACTGTAATATGAAAAAGTCCCCCAGTTTTACAAAGTGTTTAAAATATTATATTCAATAATGTAGTCAGTAATCACATGGTTATATGATATATAAGCAAACTAGCATTGCTATGAGTAACTAAAAATTGTCACCACACACTTTCACTTACATTAGACATAGCACTGATGTGTTGTCATTTCAGCATATACCAGAGGCCTCAGAATCCCAAATATTTTCATCTAATGACCCTGTGAAGAGAGAGAGAATGGATCTTTTCTTTCACAACAGTTGTGTTTTCAGTGTTCTCTGCTAAGAAATATTGTAACCCTAATTAAATGGGCATTCTTATCAGATAAATGAATTGACTGAAGTTTATTTCTAAATTCTTAGAAGAAAGAAAGCCTACAGATGTTTCTCTCTAATCTTCCAATATGCTTACCTTACTATTTCAATTTTTTTTTTCTAAATTAAGTTTTTAAGTCTTCCAGATCCATTGGTTTCCATAGTTTTTGTTTGTTCAATTGTTTATGGCTAGAATTAAAAATTGTCACCTCACACTTTCACCTGCATTAGACATGGCACTGATGTTTTGCCATTTCAGCATATTCCAGTGGCCTCAGAGTCCAAAGTGTTTTCATCTAGTGACCCTGTAAAGAGAGAGAGAATGGATATTTTTGTGAACAGTGACTATCACACTTCTATTTTTCTGTAAATGTGGCTGCTCTTTGGTTTTGAAGTTGTAGGAAAGACAATTCATTGTAATTATAATTCAAATTTCATTTTCTGTTGCAATTCCTTTTTTCTTCTTGTTCCCAGATTGTCTCTCAGGGATGAGCAACACCATTTATTGATTTGGTATTAATGACCCATTTTGACAGATTCACCCATAGAAGACCTAAGTGATATTAACAGATTCTCACCAAGCATGTTAGAATAAACGAAACAGTGAGTATCTAGGCAGAGAGCCATGTACTTTCAGAGCTCAATATATTTATAATATACATGAAGGAAAAACACAGAGACAACTTAAGTAACTCTTCTACTCGGTTGTTACCTGCCAAGCTATTATTTTTTTCATAGAAGAGTTTAGCCATAGCTACATCACTGAAAGTAAGTACAGTAGAATATTAGGGGCAAACGGTGGTAGTGGTAGAGTAGGTTTATTATCCAGAAAAAAAGATTGAGAGCCAAGGGGGATTTTTCACTTTGAATCCCTCAGCACTGTCACAGGGCATTTGTTTTGCTATCTGAATAATCTTTAACAACCGGAGGGAAAAGGGCTGTGAAAATGACAGATGCAATTTTCTTCTTTGGCTTTTTCCATAATACCATAATTATAAACCATGCTGAGTAAGGGTGTAACATTCATTCAAGTGCATCCTACACTGCACTTTGAATACATCTTGGTCTCTGCAACATTGTTTAGAAACATAAGCCTTTATGGGGTTTCTGGCTTTTCTTTTTATCTGATAGGCTCATAATCTTATAATGGCCTTAGTTTTGTGACCAATTACCCAAAATTTGTTATTATTAGTTTTAAATTGGACAATCCTTAAATGTCTAAAGCAAGGTTTAAAACAGATCCACAAGGGGGTGGGAGAGAATAGTTTAGAAATCTCCAATCTTGGATATTTGGTATGGCAGAATTCAACAAGGAGTGTTGGAAATTTATCAAAATAAAATTAATTTAAATTCAGTTTCATATAAGATTATATTACAGAACATATTGAAGGAGAAGGTTAGTTGGGAAGGCAAACATGATATACTTTGGAAATAACCAGGCTTTTGACTATAAAAGTATTTCTCATATGTTGTGGCAGAATTTATATTCTCATTTTCTCGAGGTTATATATTCCTGCTCTTCTATGTAAGTAGAATAGAAAATCACTATTTTTAAAATGTCATGAAAATAAGTGATGGCCTCTGAACAAAACAGCACTTTTTATAGATTATCACTCTCCTTACTATACTATTTTGGTTACTTTTGGGGGGCATAATTTGTGGGGACATTGTGAGTATTCCTTTTCTAATATAGCGTGATGCAGGGACAGTGGCAAATGAAGGATAGGGAGGAAAGAAAATGGCAGAATAGCAAATGCAGACAGAGTCGTTGCACATTTGTAGTCCCATTGACAATGTCAATGAGCTATTTAATTTCAGATGGTTTACCTGGCTGAATTTGGAGGCTAATCTCTGGAAATTTGCCTCTCCATTTATGACATGAGTCCTTGCTGGACATGTACATGCCAATTTCCTTAATAACTTGTAATTAATTTCTACTTTCTTTAGTGATTTGAAATGTCACATTTTTCCTAAAGTTTATCATATATTATATATATCTATATCTATATCTATCTATCTATCTATCTATAATGTATATATATATCATATATTTGTATATGTCATATGTGTTGTTTGGCAGCTAATCTTTCTTTTTTTAATCATTTATCTTCCTTGTCCAGAACTAGCATCACAATGTTTTTATTGCTGTAGGTTTCTAATATACTCTAGTATCTGAATGGCTTAATTTCCATCATGTTTTTCCTTTGATATTAAAAAAAGGAATTACTATGGGAAATGGAAAATAATAATTTTGCCTTTGTCTTCTTGTTTCAAGTATTTGTAGCTACTATTTAGTTATGACTTTCTTCTTTTAATATATTTTTGGATTTTATGTAAATATTTTACTTAGTTATGTTTCCACTTTAATAAAAATGAGAAAAGTATATCTTTTTTGGTTAAATGCTTTTTCTGCATCTATTGAGGTGACCATATGATTTTATCCTTCATTTTGTTGATTTGTATCACATTGATTGATTTGTAGATGTTGAACCATCCTTGCATTATTATTATATTGTTTTCTACTTCTCCTTCCAGATCTGTTAGTATTTGCTTAATATTTTTAGATTCTCCTATTTTGGGTGCATATACCTTTGCAATTGCTATATTCTCTTGATGAATTGATCCCTCTATCATTATTATTATATTGTTTTCTACTTCTCCTTCCAGATCTGTTAGTATTTGCTTAATATTTTTAGATTCTCCTATTTTGGGTGCATATACCTTTGCAATTGACTTTCTTTGCCTATTGTTACAGTTTTTGACTAATAGTCTATTTTGTCTCAGTATAGCCATTTCTGCTTTTTTTGATTTCCATTTTCATGGCATAACTTTTTCCATTCTTTCACTTTGAGCCTATGTTTGTCCTTGAAACTGAAATGAGTCTCTTGCTGGCAGTTTGGTTTGGGTCTTGGGTATTTTTTTGTTTTGTTATTGTTGTTGTTGTTGCTTTATCTATTCAGCTACTTCATGCCTTTTGATTATAGAATTTAATTCATTTACATTTAAAATACTTATTGACAGGTAAGGACTTAGTAATGTCATTATTAATTGTTTTCTAGCTGTTTTGTGCTTCCCTGTTACTTTCCCTTGTGAATTGATTTTCTGTAGTAGTATACTTTGATTCCCTTCTCTTTTATGTATCTATTGCAGGTTTTTACTCTGGGGTTACCATGAGGCTTACAGAAAACAATTTTCTGCATATATATATATATATATATATATATATATATATATATATATCAGTGTATTTTAAGCTGATAACTTTGATCACGTATAAAAACTCTACCCTTTTACTCTTACTGCCCACATTTTATATTTTTGATGTCACAGTTTACCTCATTTTATTTTATGTATTATTAACAAATTATTTTAGCCATAGTTATTTTTAATACTTTATCTTTTAACTGTAATACTAGAGTTAAGTAATTAACACTGTACTTTATTACAGTACTAGAGTTTCTGAATTTGACTATATATTTACTTTTATCAGTATGTTCTGTATTTTCATGTTTTCCTATTATTTATTAGTATGCTTTTATTTCAGTTTGAAGAACTCCTTTCAGATTTCTTGTAAGATAGGTCTAGTGGTGATGAACTCACTCATTTTTTTGTTTGTTTGGGTAAGTCTTTATTTCTCCTTTATTTCTGAAGGACAACTTTGCTGGGTAATGTATTCTTGGTGGGCAGTTTTATCTTTCAGCAATTTTATCATCCCACTCACTCCTGTCATGAAAGGTTTCTGATGAGAAATCTGCTGATAGTCTTATGGGAGTTTCCCTCTATGTAAGGATTTTTTTTCTCTTGCTGCCTTAAAAATTCTCTTTGTCTTTGGTTTTAGATAGTTTTATTATTATATGTCTTGGAGAGATCATTTTGAATTAAAAAATTGGGGGGAACTTATGAGCTTCATAAACTTGGATGTCCAAATCAGTCCCCAGACTTGAGATGTTCTCAGCCATTATTTCTTTAAATAAGATTTGTGCCTTTTTTTTTTTTTTTTTTTTTAAATTCTCCTCCCTTTCTGGGCTCTCATAATGCATAGATTGAAAGAGCATTTACCTCAGAGTATAATTCTCAAAGCTGAGAACTCTAGGTGCCTCTTTTCTCATAAAGGAAAGAAATTTTCTATGTTTCTGAGCCTAGAGATTGGAAGTAAGAGCTGGGTATGCCATGGAGTCACTAAACTCCCTTTCAGAGTTGTCAAATTTAGAATGTATCTATTCCTTGTAGATTATGGAATTGGTTGTCTGTTAGTTTTGTTTTTAAAGGTTGTCTTCAATGGTTTTAATGATAAGCTGAGAGGAGCAACTTTAAGGATGCTAGCCAGAAGCTATTTGAACTTGAACCTCCTGTCAGGATATTGAGGAAAAGGAGCATTTTATTTTAATTTTGTGTGAGATTGTGTGCTAATCATTTAATTTTAAACCTTTCTCTTTTACTAGAATTAAGAAACAAACCTTTCTCTTTTACTAGAATTAAGAAACAATATTAAAATATGAATAAGTTCTTTTCTTCCTTTCCTTTTTTGAAGTAAGTGTACATCAAAAGAGTAAAGTAAAACAGAGACCCAAAACCTCAATGATGACTCTTAAAACATAACAGAATTGCGTTGTGTTTAAATTCACTATGATATATTCCAAATGTCTTCCATCTATTTGGTATATTTTTCTTATTGTGATAAAGAATACAACTAGAAAGCAAGACTATCCTTTATGCCATTGACTTGCAAAGGTACACATATAGAAAACGAAGGGTCACATCATCTTCAAAAATCATCCTCACTGTTAAATACATTAACAACAAAACATAATTGAAATGCATATGTTAAAGAGATGCAACTATTCAACAAATTGTTCTTAGTAGAGAAAAAAATGACATGAGAGCTAAAGTTGACATAGACACACAGGAAGAAGTTGAGGGGTTGGAGGAGGAGAAAAATGGTGGAAGTTAGTAAATATCTATTTGAGTGTGCAATTACATTTTTGAAATAATTAATCACCTAATTATGTGTCCAGATAAAGTAATTCTTGTTCCACAGTTATGATTAAAGTATTCTCTGTGTGTAATTTTTAATTGTGTAATTTTTTTTAAAAATCAAATTTCAGAGGAATAATACATTTATTTGAAATTGCTTTAGGAATGTGTTTGTATTCCTCTTTTAGAAGTCATTTAGAAGAGATTTTTCCTCTTCTAAATGACTAAAGATGGATAACTTCTCTGATCCTTTAGGCAAACACATTTATGTTAGTTGAACGGTAAGCAGTTCATCATAAATAGGCGACATTAAGGAAAAATAACACATTTCATGCAAATCAATTTTCTGTAATCACTTAATTGAGATTTTGCCCGTAATATGCTTCTAATTTATTGGTAGATGTTTGTTGATTTGAAGAAAGGTTTAGAAAGAATTGTCAAACTACAAATAAACCATGGCCAAATAAAGGATTCATAGTTTTTACTCAAGTAGAAGAATTATCTGGAATACTGGTACAAAAATAACATGATACTGTAGGAGTACATTATTTGGAATGCACATTTGAACTAGCTGAATGCAGCTGAATGCACTGGCAGTCTGGTAATCACAGCCATAAACATGAGTCATTTACAGTTGGAGTGGGCTTACACTTGGAACATCTTAAAGATATTTCTTTTTTGGATAAGCCAAATTAAGCATGCATTGAAGCTATATTGTGTTAACATTTCCACGGTAAGTTCTCGTTATTGTCATTTCCTGCAAAGATGGCTTAGAATAGAAATTCTCTTCTAATAAATAAAAATGCTTTGGCTCCTTATATGAGGGTAAACCTACTGACCTTTGGTTGTAGAATAATATCAGTGATTATATTATAAAGTGTATTTCAGTAATTGGAACTCTGTTTTTATTATGCAGTTGGAGGTATAACCTCATGGAAAGCAATTTTCTTGGAAGATTGAGTAGTTAAAAACATCATTTTGGTGGTGAAGTTGAGATGATGTCCAGATTTATAACATATTTAAATGCTGTAATTCACTTCTAGACATATTAGTTTCCATCTAACTGCTTATTTTTCTTTCACAACATCTTAAATTTCATAGTTGTTTTCTCCATCTATGTTAACTGGTTTTACTCATTTTTGAGTAAATCTTAGAGGACTCTCTAATGATTCCTATTTCTCCATGCTTGTAGCTTTCTTTACTTTAAATTTCTGCTTTTGTTTTGGCTCCTTGTTTCCAACCTGTTCTGATGTCACAAAACTTTGCAAACATCACACAGGATACAAATTATTACCTTTAGTATTTATGAATTGTAAAAATACTCAGTGAGAAAAAGTTTCTTTTATATTACTTTGCATTTTATTAGCACTGAAAATATTTGAAAAACAGAAATGTGTATATTTTTTCAATTTACAAAGTTCACTTGGTATTTAGACTCTTAGGCCTCTTGTAATAGCACATCTCAAAGAGATTGGCAAACATTAGCTCATTGTGTAGTTCACATAGTAGGGTTGGGTCTCTTAAGATATGCTGAGTTTGTCAAAGTTTGTTACATTTGAAAAACATTTATGATATTTATTAGAAAGTGTGTATATAAAAATATGGCTCTTTTAAAAAGCAAGTATACAGAGTCATTTAAAAAATAATAGCCTTCATTGGAGGTAAGAAAATACCACAAGGACTTAGCTCTAACTCTTCAGGGGAAACAAACAGTGGAGATAAAGATAAGGCTTTTGTCATTCTGTGCCATTTCTGAGGGTCATAGAAAGCCTGGAAGCCTGGGAATACTTCATTTCTAGGGGATAATACGGTATCACGGGTGCCTGAGGATGATTGTTTAAGTTCCATATAAGTATTGCATCTAAAATAATGGGTCAGATTCTCTGAATGGACTAAGGGGTATAAGTAGATAGTGGAATCAAGCAAGTCAGGTGCAGCTCAGAAAACACAAGTCTCCACTCAGGAAGCTGCCTGAAGATCTCTCTGATGAAGTTAACTAGAATCTCCTATGTGTCTTACCTACCACCTCAGTTTAATTCAGTGGTTCTCAAATGGGCACAATTTTGACCATGGGATAAATGTCCAGAGACATTTTTGGTTGTAACAACTAGGGGAAGGGTGCTATTGCCACCTAGTTGGTAGGAGCCAAGGATGTTACTGAACGTTCTATATTGCATAGCACAGCACTAATGCTAACGCACCGAACAAAGTATCATCTGTAGGAATATTTGATAAATGCCAAGCGGGGGGGTAAAAGCCCAACCCTATAGCTAACTAGTTAACATTTTCCTTAAAGGTGAAAGACTGCTTTTCCCCTGAGATTGGGTTCAGGCAATGTCTTTTGTTACACCTCTAGTCAATATTTTTCTGGAGGTTATAACCAGTGCAACTATGCAAGAAAAAGAATTAAAAGGCATAGTTTTCATAGGAAGAAGTAAAATGGCCTTTACTCATTGATGACATGAACATGTGCATAGGTAATCATAATGAATAATTTCAATAAAAGTGACTGTATTTAGTAAGTGAGATGAACAAGATTTCAGTTTCCAAGTCAGTATAAATTCAATTATATAGATAAATACTTGCAATAAATAATTCAAAGTGAAATTTTAAAATTCCGTTGACGGTAGTGTCAGAAAATGTAAAATACTTGGAAGTAAATTTAATAAAATATGGGAAGAACCTCTACACAGAAAACTACAAAACATTACTGACCGAAATTAAAGAAGACTTAAATAAATGGAGAAATACACCATGTTCATGGACCTGAAGACTATTGTTAAAATGTTATTGTCCATGAATTAATCTATAGACTCAAATTGATTTTAATCTCAGTGAGCTTTTATATTATAGGAATTGACAAGCTCAGTCTAAAATTTGTATGAAAAAGCAAAGAATCTAGAGCAGTCAAAATAACTTGGAAAAAAACCCACCAAAACACAATTCTACCTGACTTAGAATTCCTATAAAAACACAGTAATCATGATGGTGAAATTTTGGCATAAGGATAGAAAAATAGAACACAATAGAGTCCAGAAATAGACAAATATTTATATGAAATTATTTTTTTTAAGACACTAAAAGCAATTAAATCGGGAGAATGGAGAGTATTATTAACAAATGGTGCTGGAACACTTTGATATTTATATAGAAAGAAAGAATCTTCATTCCTACTTCACACCATAAAAATTAATTCACAGTGGATCACAGACCTAAAAGTAAAAGATAAAACTCTAACACTAACAGAAGAAAATATAGGACATTATTTTTCAAATTGGTGGTTGTGATGGACTGAATGTGTCCTCCCAAAATTTATATATTAAAATATACCCTCCCCCCCAATAGTGTGGTGTTAGGAGATAAGACCTTTAGGAAGTGATTAGTTCATGAGGGTAGACCCTCATGAATGGGATTAGTGCCCTTGTACAGGGTTCAAGGGACCAGAATTAACTTTCTGCTCATCAGAAGACATGATTAAATAAATGAGTGAGCAAGCCACTAACCAGATGAAAATATTTGTAAAACATACCCAACAAAGGACGTGAATCAATATCATATAAAGAACTTCTATGCTCAATAAGAAAGAGACACAAAAATCAATAAAAATGGCCAAAATACTTGAACGGACACTTTACAAAGGTACATACGAATGATAAAAAAAATATGGGGAATGTTTACATAAAAAATATTATTATAGTAAAAGACACATTGTCACTAATCCCCCTCAGAATACTCCCCCTCGCTTCAAACATACTTATCCCATCATTCTTGCCACTTTCTAAAGCAGTTCTGAAAGTCCTCTTTTAGGAGTGTCTTTACTTCATGCTCTATCATGACAATGCTCCATGTCACACATCACTTCTGGTATGGTGATTTCTGTCAAAAACATTATGGTGTGTCCTCATCCACCTTATTCACCGGATCTGGCACCTTGTGACTTCTGGCTCTTCCCCAAAGTCAAAATGACCATGAAAGGTAAATGTTTTGAATCAATTTAGTACATCGAAGCAGCCACAACAGGCAGGGCAACTAAAAACACTCACAAAAGAGGACTTCCAAAACTGCTTCAGAAAATGGCAACGACGATGGGATAAGTGTGTTCGAAGTGAGGGGGAGTATTTTGAGGGGGATTAATGGCAATAAGTCTGTTACTGCAATAAATTTTTAAAAAAAATTTAAACATTCACCATATTTTTTTTTATTGCTCCTCATATATGAATGGCCAATCAACACAGTAAAGAGTGCTCAGTATTTTTAGTCTTCAGGGAAATGTGTTTACAATCACAATGAGATACTATTACACATCCACTAGAATAGCCAAAATTCAATATATTGACCACACTAAATATTGGTGAGGAATGGAGTCACTGAAATCTCATACATTGCTGATAAGAATATTAAATTTTATGATTACTTTGAAAACAGTTTTGCACTTAAAAAAACAAAGTTACATACACCTACCATTTAACCCAATAATTCTATTCAGGTTATTTACAAAGAAGAAATACACATTTATATACACATAAAGATTTGTCTAGAATGTTCATAGCAGCTCTATTCACAATAGCCCCAAACTGGAAAAAACTCACATATTTATCAACAGGAGAATTAATAACCAAATTTTGGTATAGTTATACAATGGAACACAACTCAGCAGTAACAATGAATGAACTACTGACACATGCAAAAACATGAATGATTCGGACATAATGCTGAGCAAAATACGCCAAATAAAAAGAATACATCTTATATGATTCAATTTATAGGAAGTTCTAGAACAAAACTAATACAAGGTTTAAAAAAGAGAATAATGATTGCCTGTGTGAAGGAAGACTGACTAGAAAGAGACATGGGAGAACTTTCTAGTGAGATGGAAATGTTCTATATCATCATAAGGGTGTGGGTTACATAAGTGTATCTAGTTGTCAACAGTGTACTGTTAAAATGTGTGCATTTTCATGAATTAAATTTACCTAAACATTTAAAAATGTTAATAACAATAGCTGCATGGGGTAGAAAAATACTACTCATTTTATCAAAGCATATTCGTGCTATTTTTGTGTGTTTCAAATTTTCCTTGTAAAAATATTTCTGTGAATGAATAAATTGCAGCTTTTGAAAACTTTCCTTAACCTTTAAACAATGATGGAAATGTTGTGACAACATTTAAAAGTTTTTATTTGCCTAAGAACCAAAAATTATGTAGTATTTTTGACAATTCTGTGCATATTTATAAATGTGCCTATTGTTTACTTACAGATCAGGGTTTTGTTTTTTTTAATCAAGTAGAAACCGTCACTTGGTTCTGAGTTTACCTTCCAAATGTTTATAACAGGTTGTCTAAGATGGATACAAAAACGAGGAAATAAAGGTAGCATCAAAGAATGAAAACTAACTAGTAAATGTAATAAATTAAAATTCTGCAAAGTACAATAATTTTAAACAGATTTTGGGGGAAAGTTGAGTGACCTTAAAATTTGTCTTTAGATCCATTTTAATGGTACTAGTCTAGGTTATATGTCCAAAGTTGGAAATTGCCTTAGAAAGAAGGTAGAATCAAGTATCATTTAATTAAAGTCAACTTCTTTAATTTCAATAATCCTCCAAAATGTTGGCCTCATTATTTTTTTTCTTTTATATTGGAGAATTCTTCTCTTGCTATCTTCTGTTTTATTTGATTGTTATTGCCTTTCACAAAGCACATAAACATATTGTCATACAGTTGCACAATAAAAATGAGTGTGGGTATTCCATTTCTATCTGCTTAATATTTCAGAAAAAAGTATTTTAAGTAAGCTGGTAGTCAATGTCCAGGGATCTTTTTAATCACTCTCCAACAAGATAGCAATTTATCATAAACATTTTCCTGTATAACTAAAAACTTTGTATGTCTGTGTAATATAACTATATCATAATTTACTTAAGAGTTCTTTCATTGTTGGACATTTCCTTGTATCATATACACATTTCTAGGGAACATCTGTGTGTATACATTTTTATCTGCATTTTGAATTATTAGAATAGGTTCCCAGCTGTGAAACTAGCAGGTCAAAAGCTTTTCCTAAACTGTTTTCCAAAAAGACAGTTTTCCTGTACTCTATCACTAGAGATATGTAAGTATGCTTGTCTCATTGTCCACTTACCAGACTTCCATATGATGATTTTTATTTTTTCTAGTTATAGGTGGAATATCATTGTTTTAGTTTGCATTTCTTAGGTGAGTAGTGAGGTTCATATTTAAAAAAACTGTCTTGCATACCTTTGTCTTTTAGGGTTTTAGGATTTTCTTCACGATTAACATTATCTCTTTCTTCCCTAAGGATTTTATTCTTGTGTATCATATTGTAACAGATATTTTTTATATTTAAGCGTTTACTTTTTAATTATGTTTTTTATTTTTAATTCAGATAAATATTTTTTTAATGCAGTCAAACCATATTATTTTTGACACTGATTACCTTGTGCAGAGAACTCTATGGGAAAATAGAATCTTATACTTTCATTCCCTGAATAATAGATATCATTAGTAGTTTAATATTTTACCAATGGCATATAGTTAGCTTTTATATTTGGAATACCATTGCTTTAAAACTACAGGTAAAGGAAGGCAAATGGTTAACTTATTTTCCACTTCCCTGAAAATGTCCGAGAGTGGAACCAATATTATCAGTCTCCAGTGGAGGTTGGCAATGTCAGGATGGTTTCTGGCCGTGTCAAGATGTTGAGTCAGTGCCCAGGTCATTGCTTATTAAAGATGCTTCTCTTTGGACCAATGAGAGACCCAGACACATGATCTTAAGAATTTCTGATGCTTCCTTATATGCTTTCAAGATAATACAGAACATTTTGTTCTTTAGAAAATACTCAGGCCTCTTTCCGTCTGTCACAGCATTTTTGTCTATTTGTATTATCAGTCTATGCTTTTTTTTTTTTTTTTTAAATAGTGAATACATTGGGGGAAAGCGCATTTAAAAAAAATCATTATACCTTTGTTTATCTGTGTCTTCATACTCTACCATTAGTGACTATTACATGTAAATGTATAGCTTTTTTCAAATATGGGTTATTCTATTTTGACAAACCATTAATAATTTTCTATACTTTCACTGTCATTTCTTATTAGGTGTATCATTTCTTAACTTTCACCAGACATTTCTTCTTTTCCATCCTTATACTTTGTGTCTCCTTAAGATCTTCAGGATGTGAATCATCTCTGGTCTGTTATGATTTATAATCATCTGCTTCTCATATGATTTCCTCTTTGGTGCCTTGTGCCTTCTGTTATAGTCTTATTGCTGCTTGTCTTCTATTGTTTTAGATTTACTTCTTCCCACCCCACCCCCACCATTGGCCAGTCATATGAAATGGATAGCCATATGAAATAAGTATATATTCTGTATGGATGCATGCATTTTACTAAAGCCACTAGTATACGTCACTCCCACTCACAAATGAGATGGTCACATAATGATCTCTTTGTGATTCAGCAATCATCTCTAACTACATCTAGAGAGATGTTTCTTTCTTATCAGTAAATTACTGTACCGAGTGACCTTCAACTTTCACAAAAGAACTCAGAGAGTTATGCTACCTTAACCCACCCAATCTAACAATTCAGGAAAAATCAACTCAGTAACATTAAATTAAAAGATGTACTGCCAAAACTGTGGAGTCTCTAAAGTGACATTTTCTGGACCAGATTGAAAAACCCTCATCTGGCACTATTTCAGCTGAGGTTTCCTGGTTCCTTTCCAGGCCATAAAAATTTCTGTAAAATGGAAATAACTTAAAATAAAATAATTTAATTACAGTTCCAAAAATTTGCATTCTTTGATGAAACTGACTTCTGTTGTCACACTGTAGCCATAATTGCTACATTGTCTGCTGTTAATTTGCATTTTAGTTGAGCTTTAAACATGTAGCCAGAGGATGGTCCAATAGGAGATTCTATAACTATCTCAGTAATTGGTAGGCAAGAATTATTTTTTATTGCTAGTTTAGAAAGTCTGCCCTACAGTGGTGGGGAAAGCACTGATAACCATCAAAGCAGGCTTTTTACTTCGGGGCTGTGAAGAGAAAAATAGAACAGAATTAGGGATGGAGAAATTAGAAGAGACAGATGGTGAGAGATTATAATAATTTCTAGGATCACTCAAATTGTCTGAAATTTATGCCAGTTTTTTTTTGATCACTTAGGGCAACATGTCATGCTTATTTTGAGCTCCTAGACACATTTAATGCAGTTATACTGGACCTGTTATCTTCAGGCCTTCAAAGAGTTTTAGAAGCAGTCTACGTTAGACTGTGTTTCCAGCAACTGACAAATTTTGACATTATAAATGTTTTTCTAAAATATTCCTTTTTTAAGCCACTCTGGGGAAAGACATGAAAGTAAGATGACTGATTCTTAGATTATCTGCATTTAGAACAACCTTCTTTAAGTTGCAAAAACATAGTGATGGTGTCTTCAATGTGAGACAGGGGGAAGATTTCAGTGGGTACAGCAGCTGATGATTCAAATATAATTATACATGTTCCTTCTATGGCTTCTCTTAGGTGAATCAGCAGCTTTAGTTTATTATGAATATTAACGATCTATAAGATGATTCTGTAGAGTTCTCAAAAATACAAGGTATATACGTGGCAAGTCTGGTGAATATAAAGTGCTCCTGTGAAACGCTTCTCCCGTGGTGATCCTCAATGTTCCTATTGCAGTTATGGTCATAGTGTCAACAATAAAACCAATTTGATATGTGACTGAAAGTAACAAAAATGCTTTGTGTTCTCTGGAGAAAATATAAATGATTCCTTGTAAATGAGAAACTTCAAAATGAAAGCACATAAAATACCAGCTCTAGACGGCATGACTCTTAAACTTAATAAAATAAACTTTTTTGAGTGTTGAGTTTTGAGTTCTCTGACTATATGAGATTTATCAGTGAAACAAAATACCCAGTTACATACGAAATGTTTTATAATTAGAAATTTTCTTTTGCATCTTTTAGCAATTCACTGTTCTTAGCCCAGTCTTTTCTATGTGCCCAGCAAGGTGCTAAAAGCTGTGCATTTAATGCACGCTTTCTTTTGTTTTTGTTTTGTTTTATTTTGCTCTGTGTAGAGATAGAAAGGACCAAACAAAGAGACCTGAAACTTTTGGACTGGGGAAAGCACATTTGCATTTTTAATCCTGGTATCTCCTACTCATTGGGTGGAGAAAACTCATAAATGTACAGCAAAGTTTCGGAGGTCGAAAGTCAAAGCTGCCCACCATTTTTGGGTAAGTGATCATTTAACCTCTTACTCTAAGTATTTCATGTAAAATAAGATATAGTTGAAGGATCACCAATATATGTCATCTGTCATATTATCCAGGAGGATGAATTAGAGAAAACAGTGGTTGGAGGTTTGAGGACCAAAAAAAAAAAAAAATTACATGGGCAGTTAGTTTTAGGACAGTCCTTGGTGTCAGTAGCTTTGAACAAACACAGCACAGTGGTAGAGTAAACTAAAGGTTGCATAGGTTAAGAAGACCTCGGTTCCGTTGGAGTCTTTTATTCATTTCTAGACATATAATTTAATTTAATCAAAATTTCATTTAGCTTCAGGGTAAATATTGATGCTAAACAATTTCTAGCTAAAGCAATAAATGGATGCTCTTTTGAGTTGCTGAAGGCTTCACAGATGCAATGTTAGAGTCAGCTACGTCCTTCTAGGAGTTTGTACATAAAAGCAACGGTACACAAACAGCAATGATCACACAAAGTATTGAGGGAGGATGGCAAATGTGGGCTATAGACAATAATTGATTTAAGAATTCAGCCATTTAAAACATTTTAGAAGTTTGGAGGCTATAAATTATTGAACAATCCAAGGAAAAGATGAAAAACTGGCTCAGGTGGGACCATTAGGCAACATTACATATTGTGGTAAGGAAGAAGTGGCATTTTAGCTGGGTAGTATTTTTATATTCCGAAATGTGAATGTGTTTGTAGAGAAAAGGGAGGAGAGGAATAAAATTTATTGTATTTTCTATTCCCCATTTATTGATTGCTTCCAATATACTAGACACTAAGTGCTAGGAACACAGGATAAATAAGAACTTCAGTTACTGTCCTTGACGAGCTCCCCACAGTGGGGGAAGCATATGTATAAGGATTGTACTAGGTGTGTGTCAGAGGTTGGTCCTTGGTGCTCTAAGGACTGAATGGGGTGCCTTTTCTACACAGCAGCACCAGGGGGGTGGGCTTCATTCCCAAGGCTCCGTAACTAAACTGACAGCTAAGTGAATTGCATAATCCAACAGAGGGTGCATTCTGTTTGTTTGTAGCCCTTTTTATATTCTGCTTTCTACTCATATTTTTCGTACATTTATTTTCCCTCTAGACCTCAAGGTTGTGGAAGGTATAAAATTAGGTTTTATTATCTTTGTATTCCTTTGGGGTGTCAAGAATAGTGCCTTGCACATAGAACGGGCATTAAAGAATTTTGGATATAATTAAGTTTTGCATTTATTGGAAAATAAAGCATAAGGGGCATGGCTATGAGATCATGTGTCATGTTCCTACATGATCTCAGCCTCACTAATGCAAACTTTCAGAGTTTTTATAGCTGTGTCATGTGGCCAAGGCCAAAGATAGCTAGTGTTGTGTTGAAATCACCTTTGACCCTTAATATCATTTAATTTTTATTTCTTATTAAATTTATTGGGGTGGCATTGATTAATAAAATTATATAGGTTTCAAGTGTACAGTTCTATAATGCATCATCTATATATTTCATTGTGTTCACTGCCAAAAGTCAAATCTAATTCCATCACAATGTATTTGACCCTCTTTACCCTCTTATATTATCCCTACTCCCCCCTTGCCCTCTGGTAAACGTAACCTTTTGTGTCTATGAGTTTCTGCTTATTTGTCTTGTTAGTTTGTTGTTTTCAGTTTTATATCCCACATATGAGTGAAGTCATATGGTTCTCACCTTTTTCTGACTTATTTCATTTAGCACAGTAACCTCAAAATCCATCCATGTTGTCACAAATGGCAGTATTTCATCTTTTCTTATGGCTGAGTAATATTCCAGTATGTGTGTATGTATCTCACATCTTGTTTATCCAATCACCTGTTGAAGGATATTTTGATTGTTTCCATGTCTTGGCGACCATAAATAGTGCTGCAGTGAACATAGGGATACATATATCTTTACAGATAAATGTTTTCAGATTTTTGGGTAGATACTCAGAAGAGGGATTGCTGGGCCACATGACAATTCTATTCTTAAATTTTTGTGGAACCTCCATACTTTTTTCCATAGCAGCTGTACCAATTTACATTCCCACCAACAGTGTATGAGGGTTCTGTTTTCTCCACAGCCTTTCCAACACTTGTTATTACTTGTCTTGTTGTTAATAGACATTCTAACAGGGTGTGAGGTGGTACCTTATTGTGGTTTTGATTTGCATTTCCCTAAAAACTAGTGAAGTTGAGTACCTTTTCATATATCTGTTGGCCGTTCTATGTCTTCTTGGGAGAAGTGTCTGCTCAGGTCTTCTGCCCATTTTTTTAAATTGGATTGTTTATTTTTTGTTGAGTTTTATGAGTTCTTTATACTTTTTGGATATTAGCCCATCAGAGGTGTTGCTTGTAAATATCTTCTCCCATGCAATTGGTTACCTCTTTGTTTTTTTATGGCTTCTTTTGCTGCGCAGAAGCTTTTTAGTTTGATAGAGTCCCATTCATTTATTTTAGCTTTTACTTCCCTTGCCTTTGAGGTCAAATTCATAAAATCTTCTTTGAACCGAAAGTCCATAAGTTTAGTACCTATGCTTTCTTCTATGCAGTTTATTGTTTCAGGTCTTATATTTAGGTCTTTGATCCATACACCAAATTTTGAGTTAATTTGGTGTATGGTGTGAAATAGCAGTCTAGTTTCATTCTTTTGCATGTAGCTTTCCAATTTTTCTGGCACCATTTATTGAAGAGGCTTTCTTTTCTCTATTGTGTGCTTTTGGCTTCTTTGTCAAAAATTGTGTGCCCACATATATATGTGGGTTTATTTTTGGTTTCTCAATTATGTTCTATTGGTTTGTGTGTCTGTTTATCTGCCAATGCCATGCTGTTTTGATTATTGTCACTTGGTAGTATAATTTGAAGTCAGGAAGTGTGATACCTCCAGCCTTGTTCTTTTTTTCACTAGGATTTCTTTGGCTTCAGGGACTTTTGTGATTCCATACATATCTAATGATTTTTTTCTTCTATTTCTTTAAAATAATGCCATTGGGATTTTGATGGGGATTGCATTAAATCTGCATATTGTTTTAGATAATGTGGCCATTTTAACTATGTTGATTCTTCCAATCTATGAACATGGAATATCTTTCCATTTCTTTATGTCTTCAATTTCTTTTAATTATAGCTTGTAATTTTCCGTGTATAGGTCCTTCACATCCTTTGTTAAGTTTATCCCTGGTTTTTTAATTCTTTTTGTTGCAATTGCAAAAATGATTTTTTTCTCATTCATTTTTCTGGAATTTCATTGTTAGTATATAGGGATGCAGTGGATTTCTGTACATTGATTTTGTATCCTGCAACTTGACTATATTTGTTTATTGTTTCTAATAGTATTTGTTTGTTTGGTGGAGTCTTTAGAGCTTTCTGTATAAAAAATCATGTCATCTGCAAAAAGTGACAATTTGACTTCTTCATTACCAATTTGGATGCCTTTTGTTTTTCCCTCTTGCCTGATTGCTCTGGCTGGAACTTCCAAAACTATGTTGAATAACAGTGGTGAGAGGGGACAACCCTGTCTTGTTCCTGATTGTAGTGGAAACACTTTCACCATTAAGTGTGATATTAACTGAGGGTTTGTCATATGTGGCCTTTATTAAGTTGAGATACTTTTCTTCTATACCCATTTTATTAAGTGTTTTAATCATAAATTGATATATCTTATCAAATGCTTTTTTTGCATCTATTGATAGGATCATATAATTTGTATCCTTTATATTGTTTATGTGGTGTATCACATTGGCAATTTGCTTATGTTGAATCATCCTTGCACCCCTGGAATGAACCCCACTTGGTCATGATGTATAGTAATCTTTTTAATGTACTATTGTATTTGATTTGCTAGAATTTTGTTTAGGATTTTTGCATCTGTATTCATCAGATATTGGTCTGTAGTTTTCTTGTGTTATACTTACCAGGTTTAGATATCAGAGTAATATTGGCCTCATAAAATGAATTAAGAAGAATTGTTTCTTCTTCAGTTTTTTGGAAGAGTTTGAGGAGGACAGGTTGAAGCCATCTGGTCCCGGACTTTTGCCTTGGGGAGGTTTTGCATGATTATTTCAATTTCTTTATGTTGATCAGCTTATTTAGATTTTCCAGTTCTTCATGATTCAGTCCAGGAAAGTTACATAGTTCTAAGAACTTGTCCATTTCTTCTAGGTTATTAAATTTGGTGGAATATAGTCTTTCATAGTATACTTCATGATCCTTTGTATTTCTGTGTTATCCATCATAACTTCTCTTCTTTCATTTCTGATTTTGTTTATTTGTGTCTTTTCTCTTTTCATCTTAGTGAGTTTAGCCAGGGGTTTGTCATTTTTATTAATCTTTTCAAAGAACCAGCCTTTGGTTGCATTGATTTTTCTATTGTCTTTTTATTCTCTGTTTCATATAATTGTTCTGCTGACTTTGGTTTTTAATTGTTCTTCTTTTTCTACTTCCTTAAGATGTAATGTAAGGTATTTGGGATTTTTCTTGTTTCTTGAGAATGATATGAACTTCGCTTTTGTTATTACTTTTGCAGCATCCAAAAAGTTTTGATACTTGTATGTCATATTGTCATTCTCATTTGTTTCTATGTATCTTTTGATTTCTCCTTTTATTTCTTTTTGGATCCAGTTGTTCTTTAGTAGTTGAGTAGTTGAGTAGTTTAGTAGATCCAGTTGTTTAATTTCCACATATTTGTGGTTTTTTCCACTTTCTTTTTGCAGTTGGTCTCCAAATTCAAAGCACTTTGGTCAGAGAATATGCCTGGTATTATTTCAGTCTTATTTGTTGAGGCAAGTTTTGTGTTCCTACACATGGTCTATCCTTGTGAATGTCCCATGTGCATTAGAAAACAATGTATATTTTGGTGTTCTGTAAATGTCGATTATGTCCATTTAGTGTAATGTGTCATTTAAGGATGATATTTCCTTGTTGATATTCTGTTTGGATGATCTATCCATAGTTGTGAATGGTGTATTTAGGTCCCCTACTATAATTGTCTTTTTGCCAGTTTTCCCTTTAGTTTTGTTAGTAGTTGCTTTATATATTTTGGTTCTCCCTGATGGGAGCATATACCTTGATAAGTGTTATGTCTTCTTGATGTATTGACCCCTTTGTCATTATGAAATGTCCATCTTTTTTTTCTTGTTACCTTTTTAATCTTGAAGTCTATTTTGTCAGATATAAGTATGGCTGCATCCACTTTTCTCTACATGCCATTTGCTTGGAGTATTTTTTTCTACCCAATCACGTTGAGTCTGTATTTGTTCCTGCAGGTGAGAAGTGTCTCTTGAAGGCAGCATCAGATTGAGTTTTGTTTATTGATCCAGTATGCTACTTTGTGCCTTTTTATTGGTGAGTTCAATCCATTTACATTTAGGGTGATTATTGATATATGAGGATTTTTTATAGCCACTTTATCTTTTGTTTTCTGCTAGCTTGTTGTCTCCATGTGTCTTTGCTCTTGTGTTTCTGTCTATTATTTTAGTTTGGTGACATTCAATGATTCTTTTCCCATCTGTTTCCTCTTTTTTTATGTTATATGTCTCAGTTCTGGACTTGTTTTGCATGGTTACCATTAAGTTTATGTAAAAGAAAATTTCATATATACAGTAGTCCTTTTTCTTCTCCATTCATCTTATCTCCATTCACTTTTGCAAATTCAGACCTTAGGTCCTCCACTTTTATGGTTTTGTTGTCACAAATTATCCCTGTTTATATTGTGAGTTCATTTCCGAGTTGCAGTAGCAATTGTCTTTTTCTCTTTTTCATCTTTATGTTTTTACCTCCTTTAACCTTTATGTTATATTTAAGTATATAGTGCCCTATTCTGAACAGGGTTTGCAACTTCCTGCTTCTGTCTATCTGTTAGTCATCTTACAGCCTGTATCCTTTTGTCTTTTTGTTTCAGGTAGGATAACCCCCTTCAGTCTTTCCTGTAATGCAGTCCATATGGTGGAAAATTCTCTTAGCTTCTGTATGTCTGGAAAGGTCTTTATTACTCCTTCATATATAAAGGATAACTTTGCTGGATATATTATTCTTGGCTGGTAAATTTCTCTCTTTAAATAGTTTGAATATTTGATTCTACTCCCTCCTAGCTTGTAGAGCTTCTGCTGAAAAATCTGATGATATTCTTATGGGCTCCTTTACAGGTTACCATCTTCTATTCCCTGGCTGCATTGAGAATTCTTTCTTTGTCATTAATTTTGGACAGTTTCAGTATAATGTACCTGGTAGAAGGCCTTTTGGGATTGAGATAATTAGGTATTCTGCTTGGTTCTTGGTTTCGAGGATCCAGTTCTTTCCATAGGTTTAGGAAGGTCTCACTGACTGAATAGGCTCTCTGTTCCCATCTTGCTCTCTTCTGCTGGTATACCCGTTATTCTAATATTGTTCTTTCTGATGGGGTCAGATAGTTCTTGTAGAGTTCTTTCATTTCTTTTAACTTTCAAGTCCCTCTCTCCTTCCATCTGCATTATTTCCAGATTTCTGTCTTTGAGGTTACTGATGCTTTCCTCCGTCTGGTCAGCTTTATTACCTAAGCTGGCTATTTCATTCTTCATTTCTTTTATTGAGTTCTTAATCTCCAGAAATTCTATTTGGTTCTTCTTTAAAATTTGAGTTTTTTGGTAAAGTATTCATTTTGTTCTTTGCTTATGTTTTTGAGTTCATTAAGCTGCCTATCTTGAGTTTTCCTTCATCTTGTTGAGGTTTTTCAGAACTGCAATCTTGAATTCCCTGTCATTTAAGTCATATATTTCCATGTCTTTATGTTTATTTTCTGGAAATTTTTCCTTTTCTTTCTGAGCTACCTTGTTACCTTGGTTGTTCATGGTATTTTATGAATTATTTTTCTGCCTTGGCATTTATGGGAGCGAACTCTGCCGGAAGTTGATAAGAAGAGATGTTTCTTTTGTTTCCCAGTAGGTGGCACTGGAGCATTTTATTTTCTCTTGCATTGCTCTGTCTGGCTTCTTGGATCTCTGCTGGGTGATAGGAGATGACTTGTATGCCCTGGGAAGTTGGGCGTCTCCTTTGTGACCAGCTTATCTGGGTACCAGGGCACCACTCCTGTGAGAGAATGTGGTGGGCAATGGGGTTCTGAGCCTCTGAAATCCCAGGGCTGTGCTGCCTGAGTTGTCCCAGGTACCCTTGCTGGGATCAGCTGCAGAGGATGGGGACGGGATGGGCCTAGAGTGGTCTCTGGTGTGTTTGTGGCTTTGTTCTCCTCCCAGTAATGGTAACTGTCAGACCTAAGCCGCCTCAGCTTTGTATCTCCACCCTTGTCACTGGATTAGCTGCAGTGCGCATCTGCCACTCAGAAACTGTCTATTCATTTCTCAGGGCTATAGATACTCTGCTCTGTAACTCGACACTCACATCTGCAGTTTCTTCTGGGGTCCTTGGCTAGCTCCAGGAGGGAACAGGATGGTGCTAGGCTCTGTGGCTTTGTTTTCTGC
Source organism: Rhinolophus sinicus (assembly GCF_036562045.2). NCBI lineage: Eukaryota > Metazoa > Chordata > Mammalia > Chiroptera > Rhinolophidae > Rhinolophus > Rhinolophus sinicus. The sequence goes on from NC_133753.1 coordinate 161,497,709, forward strand.
CTGGCAATGGTGACTACTAGAACACACCCGCCATACTTCTGTATTCAGTCTCTGCCCTGATCATAGGATTCAGCCATATTATACGTTGGTCACTCAGGCGGTAATGCTCCAGGCCTCAGAGAGTGTGCCTGAAGCCTAAATACTCCTCTCTCCTGGGATCCTCAGTGAGCTCCAGGCTGTGTTTGTGGCACCCATCTCTGCTCGTCTCACTTCCCTCCTTCCCTGTTTGCCCCAATTCATCCATCTTCAGATGTTTCGATGCACGATCTCTCAGATGTGTTTGTCTGTTAAACGGGAAATCCTTTGTTCAACTATAGCTGTTTAACTTGTTGTAAATTAAAAGGGTAGAGTTCACGGGAACCCCTCATGTTGCTGTGTTTCTGACATCACTCAATGTTATTTTTGAGCAATGAAGACTGCAGGCATTTTTAAGTTCTCATTGCTCTATGGCTAAGCTTTTTCTTATTGAGGGGGAAATAACTGAACATCAGCAAGCCAATCTGCTAATTTATTTTTTAAAAAGTACTTGTGAAAAAGTCACCTTTTACCCCAATTTCACATTTAATTTAAGTTCATCTCTACCTACAAGACACTTAATCAATATTCTGAGATTGTTTAGGAGGCTTCTTATTTTTCTCAGCTGTAAACTCAATTGCCTTTCAAATGATTTTATAGCTGACAGTAAATGGTCCATGAAGTATATGAATAAAAATGAGGGCAAACATTTCATGCTTAAATAACTGTAATGGTAGTCAGTGTAATGGACTGGAGTTTCAAAAACAACTGGTGACGAATCACTTAGTGGCCGCATGATATTTTGCTATGGTTTCTACAAAGATATCATTTGCAGGTGTTCTGACACACATCTTACCCCAGATGGTAATTTATGATGTTTTAATTTATGTAAACAAGGCTCTGTGTATCTTTGGAGTATGAAAGTCTTTGGAGATCAAATGGTATAACGATATAGCTTCTTCCAGGGTGTGTATAAATCTCCCCTGTCATTATGGAAACAGACTAATTTTACTACTTCTTAAATAGTTACTTAAGGCACTTTTAAAAAGTATTGTGTTTTCTGGATTATTATGATTCCTATTGATTGTAGCAGGCCTGAACTCATGGTGAAAGGAATGAGCAAGTGTAGTATTAAATGGACATCCTGTTTACCTGAAGTTATCCTACCAAAATGTCTTCATTGACACTAGTTATTTCTTCAAAGCTCTATATTTTGTCAGAGACACTGAAATCACTGTGTCCCTTTTACATGTGTTCTCTGAGACATTTCAAATTCTTTTCACATCTTGGAATCTGGAGATTGCATTTAAACAGTTTTATAAATATGCAAAGCCAGTCGTGGTCTGCTGGCCTTTATTTAAAAGTGCCATTTATTGGTCAAAGTTTATACAGAGAAATCTGAAAGGAACTCTCTAGATCATTTTTATTGCAACCCATCATTGGTGACATTGGGAAGTTGTGGGCACCACATCACTTTATGAACTTGTGTGGAAGTGAACTGGGACTAGTTTTTACTTAGTAGCGTTGCATTCACACAAGCTTTTCTTCGAGAGAAGCAGGGGGTAGGAGTCTTCCTCTGCTACTCCTTTGCTGCTTGCTTTTATGAAACTTAATTTTCTTATTTTTAAACTCCAGGCAGAATTCATTGTTTCCTTCTCTGTAATTTTTGTTTATATCTGTGTATTTTGGTTAAGATAATTTTGTATTTGCAGAGGGGAACTTTAGGCAAGTTCTTTTTTACATTTTTATTTTAAATGTGTAGACCTTTACAAAAAGTCACAAGCTAAGAAATAACAGCAGAATCCCTCTTATCCCATCTCCCTTTAATCAGCCAAGTGAGTTAACTGATGCCCTCTATTTCCTCCATAAACTCTGCACAGTAATGCATGTGACGTTCTAGAAGGCTGTTATTTGTGCACCTGTGTACTTCAGGTAACCCTTGTTGTGGTGTACATTTATCAGGAGTCCCAAATCTGTTGGTGACAGTTCTATTTGTTATTTTATTATATAATATATTTCATTAGTATACAAACTAATATAACATACGCAAGTAAAGAAAAATAGTTCATATGAAAAGTAAAATAGAATGCTAGACAATTTGCTAAAGAAAAACTGTTGAATTAGATGTGGCTGGGCCAATCAAAAGATTAGGAAAAATATGAATAAGAATCATAGAATGATTCTTAACTCAGATGCTTCTCAAGTGTCTTTAATTTTTGTCACTTTATTATAATGAAATAACTGGAAATCATAGATGATGCATAATGGATAAGCTTTATATAAGTTGTAGAAATCTAACTAGCAGATTCATACATAAGACAAAGGTCTTGGCCCTACATCAAAAGAGTCGCAAACTATGTGCATTTAAATGTTTCTAAAAAGAAGGTTTAAAATATTATTTTGAAAGATTTTGACTTTAATATATTTATTTGATAAACTGGCCAACTACCTGTTCTGAATATGTCAGATAAGGAGAATAAATTGTCACCAACTGCAAAAACGTCACCCCTTTACAGGTGAAGAAGAAAGGTAAGTGAAGTGTTACAGATTCTCATGACTCAGGGTATCCTAATACCTTATTTGGTCTGGACCTGGCTTGTCTGGACCCAGAAGAAAATATTTCCGTCAGTTCGTCTCTGCAAGTACAAGATCAGTTGCATAGATGGGAAGGATGTCTTGTTGCCTTAGATTGTCCTGGAGAAATGCCACTAAGGCCTTGTTTTTATGACACAGCCCATGTCGAAGTAAACCACCAGTCATTACAAACTTTCAGCTAAAAGCAAATCACACACTTATATCTCATATACCACATTTGTATCTTAATTCAAACTTTAATGTTATAGTTAAGGCCTACATGCATTAACTACTTTAGGGAGCAGTTGGGTGACTAAAGAAAGGGTCCCTAAAAGTGCCACTTTTTGGGTATTCTCACCTGTAAGTAGCAGATTTTCTCAAAAGACCTCTTGCCCAGGTGATAACACTATTTTCGAGTCACCATATAATAGCATAAATACAAGCAACCTTGTCTTTCATTATTATGTACTTTTATCATCAACTAATTTTTAATTTCCTTGAGATCAAATGATAGTCATATTAATAGCTCCCTATACTACCTACCATAGCACCTGAATCAGAATAAGATGTAGAAATGATGATCAAGTTCCCAAACTGGAATATTCTTTACCTTTGTGTGACAATTACAACAGAAATTTGTGTCCTACCATGTTTCCCCGAAAATAAGACTGGGTCTTATATTAAGGTTTGCTCCAAAAGACATATTAGGGCTCATGTTCAGGGGATGCCATCCTGAAAAATCATGCTAGGGCTTATTTTCTGGTTAGGTCTTATTTTCGGGGAAACACGGTATGACAAATTTCAATTTTACCATACTGATTTATTGGATCTTGTCTGATCTTTCCATTCATTGTGCTAGCCATTATAGATGATACTGTGTATTTTATTGTTGAGATGTGACTGCATTGTATTCATTCAGCTGGTTACTTAGAATTGACTGAATATGAGACAGACTATTTTATTTTCTGTGACTCAGCTTGACTCAGTCCTTGTGAAATTCATGCAGCCTTGGCCCGCTTTTTTTCCTTTACTGCAGTTGGTTGCTCCTGGACCTTCATTTGCCTCCCTCAAACATAACAACAACCCAGAGGTGAATTATTCAGACAGCCTAGCCACCCTGGGAGACCTGGTACATTTTGCAGGCCCTGCTGTGATTGAAACCAATCAACCCATGTTTTATATCTTCTTTGCATATTGTAATTCCCATGCAGTAAAGTGTTAAGCTACATTAAGCCCCATAAAGAGAATTTTGAGTTCATGATGTGTAACTTCTCAGTAATGGTAATTAGGATAATCTGCTTTTTGAATTTGCTAACTGATATTTGAAAAAAAAATTGTTATCAGTTTTCTCATTTCTATTTAAAGGTTTAAAACTGAAGACTTTTTAGTAGAGCACTTAGGAACTCTCACAAAACTTTATAAGTGGCTTTGATTGTATGCAGAGTTATGTCAAATGATCAGGAGCAGACAGCTCACGAAACCAGGAACACAAACATAATTTATAACACTTATAGGAAAAAATATATAAATTGAGTTTCAAAGTATGAGGACAAACTGAAGTTGAAATTTTTGCAGAGACAAACGTCTCCTATATCAACCAAAATCTGTGGAAAATACCTGTAACTAAAATAAAAGATGGGGCGGACTCCTAATATAAGAGAGGAAGAATATGTTAGTAAGTATCCATCTGTGTAGATATCAGTGAACCTATGGACACAGATGTAGATTATGTTAGAAAACACAATCAATTAATTTGTCCTATTGACACTTTTGGAACACTCCACCCCCAAACAGCAGAATATACATTCTTTTCAAATGTACATAGAACATTTACCAAGATAAATTATATTTTGGGCCATAAAAATAAGTCTCAGTACATTTATATGTATTACAGACTATGTTCTCTAACTATAATGGAATTAAATGAAAAAATCAGTAACAGATGTCTGAAAAGCCCCCAAATATCTGGACACTAACTAGCATACTTCTGACTAACCCATGTGTAAGTGGGTTGATCTGTGGTTCCCAAAATGAGCCCATGTCTTAAACCCTGGAAACTGTGAATGGGAACCTTATTTGGAAAATTTGAGATCCAAAGGATCTCAAAATGAGATAGTCTTGGATTATCCAAGTGGGCTGTAAACCCAATTAAAGCTGTCCTTATAAAAGGAAGAAAAGGAGAATGCATAGACACAGAGAAGGCCATGTAAAGATAGAAGCAGAGATTGGAGTTGTATAGCCATATACCACGTAACACATGGAGCCATCAGAAGCTGGAAGAGGAAAGGAATGAATCTCCCTTAGAGCCTTCAGAGGAAGTGTGGCCCTGCCAACACCCTAATTGTGGACTCCCTGTCTCCAGAACTGTGAGAAAATATTTTTTTGTTGTTTTAAGCCATCTAGTTTGTGGTAATTTGTTGAAGTAACCATAGGAAACGAATACACCATGGGTTAAATAAATGTAAAGGGAAAGTAGAAAATATTTTGAATGAAATGAAAGGGTATATACAACATGTCAAAAAATGTGCTGGATGCTCATGCAACCATTATTAAGAAAACATTTATAGCACTAGATGCCTATCTTAGAAAAGAAAAAAGGTCTTATATAAGTGACCCCAGCTTCTACCTTAAGAAACTAGAGAAGAGCAAATGAAACCCAAAATAAACCAAAGAAAGGAACTAATAAAGATCAAAGCAGAAATCAATAGCCCAGAAAACAGAAAAACAATGGGGAAATCAATGAAAACAAAATTTGGTTCTTTGAGAAGATTAATAGTATTGATAAACCTCTAGTCAGGGGTGGATCAGAAACAAAGAAAAGACACAAAATTACGAGTATCAGGAATGAGGGTGACATTATTACAGATTCAACAGTTATTAAAGGGAGAATAGGAAATAACAAAGGATACTGACGGAGCGATTGTTTCTCAGCTGTCTTTCGTTGCCCCCAGCCTTTAGAGCTCTTGCTTTTCTCTCAGGAAAGGGCTGTGTGTCTCAGGGTCAGACCCACAGCCTCCCTCTGTGAATGAGTTTTATAGGATCTAATCCTCCCCACCAGCCCACATGCAGTGTTTAACCTTTTTAGAAGTTAGGCTGCTTTCTTGTCAATAGTAGATTTACTCTTTTTCCCCTTAAACTGGGGATGAAAACAGCCTTGGGTCTTGTCTTTGCTGGGAAGAATTGCTTCTTTTCTGGAATTTAGTGCATTTAACTTTCTTTCTAGCCTCAGTTCTCTTGGGATTAAAATTAATAAACAAGTAAACATAGTTTCGGCAGCAACTTGGCTTGTTCTTGTTGTAAAGCTAGGACGGATGGACTGCCATAACAAAATATCAGACTGTGTGGCTTAAACAACAAAAATTCTAGAGGCTATAAATTCAAGATCAAGGTGTTGGCAGATTTGGTTTCTTCTGAGGATTCTCCCCTTGGCATGCAGATGGTCACCTTCTCATTGTGTCCTCACACAGTTGTCACTCTGTCTCTCTGTCCTAACCTTGTCTTCTTATTAGGACACCGGTAACATTAGATTAGGGCCTATGCTAATTATGTTAGGCCCTGTCACCTAATACTCACATTGCAAGGCACTGGAGATTAGGGAGGTCTTCGACATATTAATTTTGGAGGCACATAATTCAGAATTCAGCCCATTACATCCTACTTGGTCTGGCCCTTTGTTACTTTTTTGACATCATAGCCTACTACTCTAGCCCCTTAATCTTGCCAGCCATGCTAGCCCCGCTGCTTATCTTGGAACTGTCAGGCATGTTCCCATTCAAGGGCGTTTTTACTGGCTGTCAGTCTGACTGAGGTAGTTTTCCCTTTAAAATAACCACTTGGCTCATTCTTCCATCTCTTTCAACACTTTGCACAAATGTTACCCTCTCTTTGAGGTGTACCCTAATCCTCTTATTTAAAAGTGCAATGCTGATCTCGCTGCAGTATTTATTCTTCATAGTATAGTTGACCCTTGCACAAACCAGATTTGGACTGCGTGGGTCCACTTACATGTGAATTTTTTTTCAATAAATACTGTAAATACATTTTCTTTTCCTTATGATTTTCTTAATAATATTTTATTTTCTCTAGCTTACTTTTTGTAAGAATATGGTACATATGCATATAACATACAAACTATGTATTACTCAGTTGCTTATGTTATTGGTAGGGCTTCCAGTCAACAGTAGACTTAGTAGTTCAGTTTTGGGGAGTTAAAAATTATATGTGGACTTTCTCCTTCTAACGTACAATTTAGTTATTTATTAAGTGTATTATCTTCCTGCATTGATACCACTAGCGTATGAGCTCTATGAGGGTGTGGATTTTTATTTGTTTTATTTATTGATGTCATACTATCCCAGCTGGTACATATTGGATATTCTTTAATGATTCAGTAATGAATGAATCAAAAGGGTACATTTTTGGTGATGATTGTTTCCATGTGGTTTCTAAACCAGAGTTTCTAATTATTTCTATGAGATGCTACTTTAAAGAAAAAGAATGGTTCCACTGCCACTGGAGCTTTGGAAACTCTATATTAGACTAAATTAAACAACTTACCATAGGACTTCCAACCTATAATATGTTAATGGAGATCTTCAATCTTCATTAGTAAGGTTGAGAGAAAATAGAGCAAACTGTTGGTGTTTTTCACCATGCAATCCTTTTTTTCCTGACTCGTCTTGGGTGACTAGTTATTAAGACTAATGTTTCTTAAGACTTATTTTGGGGAATATATACATTTTTGTATGTCTCTCCCTCTCCCATTCTTATAAGAGATTCATTGCTATGTTACATGAATTTCAATCAATTTAGATTCTTCACTCCAAGAGTGATAATGACTTTGTTTCATATGTTGAAAAATATTGTTTGAAACAAAGTTATTTCTATTATAATATATAACTGCTTTTCCCCTTCTGTTTCTATTATTTTCCCCTCTCTTTTGCTTATCTTTTCTGAGTTTTGTTTGTTTTAAAACTGAATGAGATCTATTCTCCTTGAAAATAAGTTATGCTTTCACAGATTTTATTTTTTTTATTTTTTTATTTTTATTTTTTGTTATTTGGAATAATTCTGGACAAAGTTTTTTAACATTCAGAGTTGGTATGTTTAGTGGTGATGGTGTGATGTTGGTATGCATGTATAGTGGGTGAAGGAAAGCCAGATCTTTGAAATGTGTACTCTTGAATCTGAATGAGCATGGAATGGAGATAAAAATGGAATGATATGCTGTGTAAAGAAAAGTAAAAGAAATAGAAAAGAGAGGAAGTATAAGTGTAGAAGTTATTGAAGAATATTTAGAAAGAAAAGGAAGCGCATAAAAAAACAGAAAAGTGGACCTACCCTAAAAGAATAGCTAGAGGAAGTTCTCTAAACAGAAAGGAAATAATGGAACTTGGGATCATCAAGACGGAAAAATAAGTGGCAAACAAAAATATTAGGTTGGTGCAAAAGTAATTGCAGTTTAAAAGGTTAAAAATAATTGCAAAAACCGTGCACTAATGTGTGTAAATTCATTAAACTTTCCTTCTCCTCTTGAGTTTTCTAATTTGTGTTTGATGGTTGATAAAATTTATAACATTTTCTGTTGTGATTCTAAATGTATGTGGAGGAAATATTTAAGACAATTATAAGTGTGGGAGTATAAAGAGATGTTAAGGGAGGTAAGGTTTCTATAATTCACTTGAACTGGTAAAATGACACCACCCATAGACTGATAAGTTATGTATGAGCATATATATAATGTAATACCTAGAAAAACCACTAAAATAGCTGTACAAAAAGATATACTGAAAAGCACTATGGATAAATCAAAATGGAGTTTTAAAATCTTTAAATAACTCACAGAAAGACAGGATAATGAAAACAAGAGGAATGAAAAACAATACAGACAACAAAAAATAAAATGGCACTTAAGTCATAGCATGTTAATTGTTACATTAGATGTAAATGGTCCAAATGCACCAATTAAAAAACAGATTGGCATTGTAGATTAAAGAATATGACCCAACTATATGCTGTCTACAAGAAGCTCACTTCAAATATAGTGATATAGGCAGAATTAATATCAAGGGATTACACACACACACATATATATATATATATATATATATATATATATATATATACACACACACACACACACACATATATACATATATGTATGTATACATATATATACATATATATATACACACACACACACACATATATCATGTAAACATTAATCAAAGAAAAGCAGGAGTGGTTATATTAATAACAGATGAAGTAGACTTCAGAGCAAAGAAAATTAGCAGAGACAAAGAGAAAGTAATTAAGAAATGGTAAAAGGTCACTCCACCAAGAAGACACAGCATTCCTAAATGTGTATGAAGCAAATGATAAAATTGAAAATATGGAAGCAAAAACTAATAAGACATGTAGGAGAAATAGATATTTGACAATTAAATTTGAGGACTTCACCTCTCTCAATAGTAATTGCTAGAACAACTAGTTAGAAAATCATCAAGGATATAGAAGAATTCAACAACATGATCAACCAATAGGATCTAATCAATGTTTAGAGAACATTCCACACCAAAACAGTAAAATACACATTTTTTTCAATTATCTACAAAACTTTTATAAATAAAGACCATACCTTAAGACATACAGAAACTTCAACCAAGATAAAAATAATTAAAATCATACAGATGTGGTTCTCTAATCACAACAGAATTAAACTGGAACTCAGTAACAATCAATAACTCTTGGAAACTAAATAACACACCTTTAAATAATCCATGGGTCAAAAAGATATCTCAGGGAAATATATATATCAAACTGAATACAAGTAAAAAAGCAACATATAATTTGTGGGACACAGCTGAATTCTGAGAGGGAAATTTATAGGACCAAATGCATACGTTACAAATGAGGAAACATCTCAAATAACTAATCTACACTCCCACCTCAAGAAACTAGAAAAAGAAGGTAAAAATAAACTTAGAGCAAGAGGAAATAAGGAAAGAATTGTTTTCATAGGACGATTAGAAATAATAATTCAGCATTGCTTCTGTTAAAAAATATAATAACAAAAACATATTGTGGCCTTCAAAATGCCAATACCCCATTAAATAAGAATCACAAGAAAATTAAGTTAATAAATTGAGTTGATGGTTACTGTGATGATTAAGATAATGATTACTTATGATGATCTTTTTTTTTTCATCCGTAACCAAACATATTTCTGGAAATGAGTCACTAAAGATGAAGCAGCATTTTCTTTTCTCCTTTGCTTAATCAAAATTCATCTTATGGTAAAGAACACTTTAGTCATGAGTTTAAGTTGGTTTTTAGAGGTTAACTGTTTCTCATGTTCATTTCCTTATTTATGTGACTAGGAGCAGAAAAATATCTTTACCAGTATTTCTCAACATGGACCGTAAATTAGAATCATTTAGAGAGCTTTAAAATATACTGACGCCTGGGTCCCACCTAGGGAGATTCTGATTTAATTGGTCTATGGCCAAATTCTCAAAATATGGTCTCAGACCTTCAGTAGCATCAGCATCACCTGGGCACTTGTTAAAATTGCAGATTTACAAGCTCCACTCCTGACTTAACAGTTTATATTTTAACAAGCCCTTCAAGTGATGCCGAGGCAGTGACATTATTATTTATAATGTGCATATCAATCTCCTGGAGAATCTTACAAAAACACAAATTTTGATTCATTGTCTGATACGGAGCCTGAGATTATTATTAACAAACTTCCACAGGACCCTAATAACGCTGGTAGTTGACCACAATTTGAATGCCAAGGGTCTATAGGACATCTGGACATTTGTATTTTTAAAATTTCCCAAGTGACAATGCAGCCGAAGGTGAGAACAACCAGTCTAGATAGCTCTATGAGAGACTGCAAATAGCCCATGAAACTTGAATGATCTTTCCTAGGTGTTTTGTACCTAAAGTTGTGGAGTCATTAAACAGCACATACTCCTTATTCTCTTTAAAGGTCACTGACTTTAAGTTGTTCTTCAGTTGCCTAAGGATCCCCGTTGTGATGTTTTATCCCTTGTTCTCTAGAACCGATTTTGAACATCCTGTTTTCTGTCTTCATCTTGTACTTCTCTACCCATCAACATTTGCCGGACTCACCACCTTTCAAGGTTTTGGTATTCATTCCCAATCAGAAATGAGCAATGGGATGCACTAATTATTCCAATGTGTTGGGAGAGGGTTAGATCCCTCCACTGTAAGGTAACATGGATCCTGTAATTATCTTCTGCGACTATGCCCTGAGACCAGTGTCTTTAAAACGTCTCTTCTCATTTCACACATTCTGACTGGGCATGCTCCCCTATCCCAATGTTATCAATACCCATGCGTTGATCATTTCAACTCTACACGGCCGGTTCAGATTTCTTTCTAACATGGCCTTTAGTGGACATCTTTCTTAGATTTCTCTAAGGAAAGTCACCTCAAAGTCAGTGAGGCCCAAATAGAACTCTTCCCCACCCATATTTGTGTCTCCTCCTGCATTCTCTGTATCAATGCTAAGTAACTTGGGAGTCATACTTGACTCTTACCCCTTTTTCCCACACCAAATGGAACTTACCATTAGGTTCTGTGGGTTCTACTACTCTTGAATCCATGTATTTTCCCCCATTTATGACGGCCACTGCTCTGGTTAAGGTCATCGTATCTTAAACTGCAGTGTCCTAACTAATTTCCCTGCCTTCAGGCTGGCCTTCTCTTGTTTGTTTTCCATATGGCATCCAGAGTGTTTATTCTTGCCACTTCTCATCTTTAAAACTCTGGAGAGATTCTCCATCGCTCTCACAGTTCTCAATTACTCTCAGAATGAAGTCTAAACTCCTTAATATGACTTAAATAGTATTAATGGTTCTGTGCTTACTCACCTTTCCAGGAATTCTCTCCACTTTAACCTAGATGCATTTTCTCTGTAGGTTCTCTAAGGCTTTGAATAGATAATGGCTCTCCTTGGAGTGTGTTTCCATTCTCCCCTGAGCCCAACCTTAAGATACTACCTCTGAACAGATGCCTTCCTTGATCCCACCCCTCTCAAGGCTGAATGACATACCCTTTTATTATTCCTTGTTTTACAATTATCACCCCAAACTTCAGTTTCCTATTTACTGGTTTATCTTCCTCAACAGCTACATAAAGGTAGGGATTATCTTGTTCACCACTGTGTTCTTAGCATCAAAGTCTGTGTATATATTGTAGTCTATGCTCAGTAATTATTAATGAACAAAATTCCCAGTGGTATGAAGAAAGGCGATTGCCATGGCAAATCAGTGGGAGAGAGGTTTTTGAGGTAGGTGGAAATGTTAGAAATACACCAAGCTACTTGTAAGTAGTAGCCTCTCTGTTTATCATAGTGTTCTGCTTCCTACAGAAGGATATCTGAAAAAAGTGTACCTAAAATAAGTGAAGGAGCATGCTAATTAGGTTGAATGACACATTTTCTACTTCCAATGTATCATAATATAATTTTTAAAGGACCTTAGTTAACAATTAAATTCTTTATATATTGGCAGCAGTTATTTTTTCTGAGTTCCATTTTCTTCTAGAACCAGATGGGCATTCTGGTTTATCTGATACAGTTCCATATTCTGGTTTCTCACCTTTTTTTCTACTTTGGTTCCTGAGTTGTGTGTGGTAAATTCCCCAATATATGCCTAATCAGCAGTAGGTCAGAGAAGAATAAAACTCCTTCAAGCTCTGGATCTGACACTGTTCTTGGGTGAGTGATGAATCCATGCCATTCTAAAAGATCCACAGATCGGTGGGAACCCTCTTTCCAGGGAGCTATAATTCTAAACTTTGAAGAAAATGCTAGGTTTAAAAAATTGCAGTTCATTCCCTACACACGTATTTGCCTAGGAAAATTTTGTATCATTAACCAACATTAATAAATAGTGAATGAATAAGTATATGGATTGATGACAAACACCTCAGCCTAGAATCTCGAGGGCCTTCTGTCAGTGTTCCACTAGAATTATGCACCCTAGAAGCCATCTGATGTCACATGTTCTCCTGCTTTTTGTGTAATCAGGTAATATTCTTTAGCAATCTGCAGCACACAATTTTAATGCTGGCTTCCATGTGGAGAATTGATGGTCCCTTTTTAGTTCACACTGCAGTGCAAATGAACTTCACTATTTCTCTTTGTGGGAGCCTGGAACCCTGAGTACCAGTGAGGTCTTACTCTCTGGGCTAACACTGCTCAATATGAGAGCAGCGTATACTTATTCTTGCTTCTGTGTCTTTCTTTATGCACCCAGGAATTGCCCTCAAATCCATTTTGTTTTTTATTCTACATCTCCTCTCCTTATCTAAATCTTACTTTGCAAGGTTCAGTTCAGGTTTTTTCTCCTGAAATTAGGGCATAGGGTATGGTCTCCAGGAACTGTGCCATTCTTAATGCTATACGCCATTCTCTCAAATTATTTCATGTTTATTTAGAGCAGAGGTCTAAATAAAATTATGGCCTAGTGCAGTGTATAACTCAACTTGAGGCCATTTAAGTACCATGCTTCATTTGAAATGACAGGTTGAGTTGTTCATATCACATTTCCCACTATCTTATCTGAAAACTGGGTTAGCACAGGTAAGACTTGTGGTTATTAAAAAAAAACAAAAAAAATTCTCCTGGTATTTTCTCTGGCTATCTGATTTATTATATAGGTGTTTTGTTTTTTTTTTGGCGGGGGGGGGGGGGGGTTATGCCTCTCTGGCTCTCAATGTAACTAGTCAATTTTCCTCTCACCCAGTATGGGACTGTGAAGGAAAGAATTAGAAGGTGAAATTAGAGGATTAGAGGTTAGAAGAGACTGGTTGGCTTCTTTGTTCCTTTAATTGCTAGTTATAAGGAAATCATTAGATCAATTTCATTTCTATGAGCTCGATCTCAATTTTCTTTAGTTCAATACCATCAACACATAGTACCAATACCTGGCACAGGAATAAGGCTTTCAAAAAATACTTGTTGAAGAGATTTATCACGCGGGATAGGGGGTGGCTATAAAAATAATAGTAACCTCATTTTGAAATGAAAATAACATCAGCAGCCTCCCTGCCCATCAGTCACTATCTACATCTTTGATGGTCTTTGGTATTCTGGAATCAGTAAAAAATGGTGTTTTCAAAGAATCTTATGAGAAATGCATCTATATCCTTGAATGGCAAGATGGCTTTTGGAAAGAATATGTCCCAATAATAAAGAATGATGTAGAAAATTTTACATGGTAAATATTTAGATAAAGGATGACATTTTAAATCTAAGTTCAGATTTACTATTCCAGAGCTGTATGTAGGAAACTGAATGATAAACAAAGACCCCTTTGAGAAAAATCTCTACTTCTCATTCCTAATGGCTCTAATGAGTCAGGAGAAAGCTAAAAAAAACCGTCACTGAATCAGACTCCTAAGTCTTACTTCCCTAACTTGGTTTATGGTATACTTGATCTTGTGGTCATGAAGTCTAGAAATCTCAGCTTAATCTTGGACTCTCCTCTCTCTTCTTCTGAACCACTGACTCATAGGAATTTTCCTTTAGCGTGGTTTCTGTATCTGGATCTGTGTCTCGCCTCACTGTCCTTTCCTTAGTTCAGGTCTCTGATAATAACCTTCTACCTCATCATCACGCCTCTCCCACTTCAGTTTATCTCCTGCACTGTCATAAGACAAATACTGATTTTGCTATTTTCTTGCTCAAAAATTTTAGTACCTTCCCATTACTCCCCAAAATATAATAAGGAAAATATGACTTTCAAGAATGTTCATAGCAGCATTGTTTGTAATGGCAAAACATTAGAATCAACATAAATGTTCAAAAACAGGGGATAGTTAAAATATATTTAATACTTATGATGAAACAGTACTTGACTTTTAAAGGTACTGTTTTTGAAGAATTATTAATCTCCAAAATGTAGTAGAATGTAACATTGAAATACCATAATACATATAAAATAATAACCAGCAGTGGTTATCTCCGGATAGCCCAATTACAGGAGATTTTTCTTTTTGGCTACATTTTTCAAGTTTTCTACAATGAGTGTGTATTGCTTTTATAATCAGAAAAAAACTTTCCCTGACAATTGGGATCAGGAAGGGAAGTTATGAATTGTTTGATTTTGTTGTTCTTAATATATTTTTGAACCACGGAAATCTTTGAGGAGCTGGTGAATGATATGGAATTCTTTTTAGAAAAATGAACATCTGCCCATAGACAAAAATTTGGCATATTGTTTCAGCAGGATTTTAGACCTCAGATGAAGAAGATTTTAACAGTACAGCTCTCAATGGAGGCCCCCGGATATTTGCCTCCTCTTTCATAGGCGGCTGGAAGAAGAGCCAGGACTAGATCTTGGGCTTCTGACCTTTTACCTGAAACTAGGCTGTCCAGGAGACTTGGGCTCACATTGCCAGCAACTCTCCAGTCGTGTCCTTATGGAGCTCTGTAATTGCTAAGCCTGGGAGGCCCAGAGCGCACCTAAAGCGGTTCCTCTTTCCCCCTGTGGAGGGACTTAATTTGTAATGGCTGCTGCGGTTGTTCTTGGAAATGGCTTTCTTGCTCCTCCTCCCTATAAACATAGGTTTTATTGGCTAGAACAAGAGGAACAGCTTCTAGTCATGGGTGACTCCTAGAAGTAAGTGAATGTATCTTTGCGAGCACAGTGTTTGGTACCTAGTAATTTCTTAAACAGTTTCCTCAAACTTTATGATTTTATTGTGTGCAGGGGTGATACAGACTTTTGCTTTGAGGATGTTTGTTTTCTTTCATTCATTATCTGGCAGTTTCCTTTGTATGACCTTGATCATAATTGGGATAGAGGCCTATCTCTCTGTGTCTGGTTGGATCATCTGTTGTGCTGGACATCATAGCAGTTCCGTGCCTGGTGCCTGAATGGTCTGCAAAGTGCAGGGCTAGAACTCCCCTCATCCTCCATTTGGGGTGATTCTGTCTTTTAACAGGCTTAAGCTAGGCTGTAAGTGAGGGAAAACAAAACAAAACACCAACAAGAGCAACACACATATACTAGAGCCACCTTCCAAATGGAAATGAAGTCCAGATGCCCTTACTTTGTCAGAAAGCCCTGCAGGGCCCTGATAAATCTTACCACAGACAGCAGATTTTATAGATAAAGGAAAAGTATTTTCTTTGGTGCAATAAAGCTGCACACACAGATCTCAAAACATCTGTCTGATAAGTTTTTGCAAGTTGTTTAAGCCCTCCACAATCTAATCTCTGCAGAGAGCCCTGAATCAAAGTAGAGGACGGAATTCCTTCATTGAACAGAGGGATTGTATAAAGGGTAAAGAAATGAACATTTTTGAGTACTTTCAAATGCCAGTACCGGGCAAGGTACTTTCATGGATGTTATAACATTTAATCCTGAGGAAAATGCTGTGGGGTAGCTGGCGTTATCTTTATAGGTGAGGAAACTGAGGCCCAACGGGTAAGTGTTTTGCCCAAGGACACACAATAAGAGGCTAACCTGAGTGTGTCTGCTTCCAGCTCTTTCTCTTGTGTAATAAATAGCTCTTATGGTGGCATATTGTTTTGGAGTGTTCTAATGATCTTTTATGTGTATGCATGTTTAAAATATTTCTGTTTATGTACTATAATATCATTAATAAAAATTAGAAAATACAAAAAGATATAAACACACACACACACACACACACACACACACAGAGTGGTTCTATCCTAATCATAACCACTGGTAGAACCTGATTAATAGTAACCAGCTCTGATAAAGATTTTCTCTTTCCTCCTTTATTAATGTACTGTTGTATTTTTTCCAGTCCTTTCCCCCAAGAATATTTCTAATGTAATTATAATCAAAATGTATTTAATTAGTTAACTCCTTAACTAATTAATTATTTTTTGCATAGTGCTTCATTCTGTCACATAGTTTAGTGCTGTTCTGTCATTTTAATAAGATCTATCTGGTAAAAGGAGAAGCTGAAAGAACAAGGCAGTTTCTGAGAGGTCTGGGCAGAAACCACAGTGGATTGTGATGACATCCGTATGCTTTTCTCCAGTCCTCCCAGATTGCTCTAAAGGAAAATGGTTGGGACATTATTATTTGGTCTGTGCCACAGGAAAATATAGTCATTATTTTTGACTGAGCATGGAATACAAGAGAAAACGTATCCACTGACTTTCTATCTCCACCGTTAGCCCTATAAAGATGGTCAGATAGATGTGACGTTCAGATCTCTTCCTCTGGCCTCTTAGAAAAGGATTTTTTAAGTTTATTGAGTTTAGCTGTATATCGACTTAGAATTGGTCCAGGATAAGAAAGTGAGGACTGATGCACATAGCATAACAAAACAATGTTGAACAAAAACACGTTGTTTGAAGACATGCTGTACAGCCACGTGTGGACACTGTCAGAGAACAGGAATCAGAAGCTGGGAGATGGCCCAGTCTCTTGCCCTTCCCACATTACCTGTTAGCATCCTCCCAGGCACATGCTGACCAAGGGTGAATCCCCACCAGCCCGAGGAAGCTGCTGGCCATGCAGGGTCCAGAGGAAGGAAACGGAGCAAATGATATAGACACCAGCTAGCACTTTTCTATTCAAAAGCTGACTTTTTTTCTTGTACAAAGCTTTTAGATTGCTAGACTCTTGAACTTCAGGGTTTCCTTCTTTATACAGTCCCATGAAAAGGTACCTGATTCCATTTTGTATGTCTCTCAAGAGTATGCTTTCTGTATTTTGGATATTATATATTTTGGTTAATATCCAAAATACATAAAGATTTACACAACTTAATATCAAAAAACAAATAGCCAATTTAAAAAATGAGCAGATTTGAACATTTTTCCAAAGAAGACATAGAAATGGCCAACAGACACACGAAAAGATGCTCAACATCACTAATCATCAGGAAATGCAAATGAAAACCACAATGAGATATTACTCACACCTGTCAAATGGCTGGTTTCAAAAAGACCAAAAATAACAAGTATTAGCAAGAATGTGGAGAAAAGGGGGCCCTTGTCCCCTGGTGGTGGGAATGTGAAATGGTGCAGCCACTATGGAAAACAATGGAGGTTCCGCAAAAAATAAAAAAAAATAGAACTACCATAAAACTCAGCAATTCCACTCCTGGGTATTTACACAAAGAAAATGAAAACACTAATTTGAAGAGATACCTGCATCCATATGTTCAATGCAGCATTATTTACAATAGCCAAGATGTGGAAGCTACCTAAGTGTCCATCAATAGATGATTGGATTAAGAAGAAGTGGTACATATATACAATGGAATATTACTCGGCCATAAAAAAGAATAAAATCTTGCCATTTGTGACAACATGGATGGACCTAGAGGGTATTATGCTAAATGAAATAAGTCAGACAGAGAAAGACAAATAAGTGTGATTTCATTTGCATGTGTAATATAAAAAAACAAATGAACAAACAGAACAAAACAGACATAGATATAGGTTGATAGCGAGGGGAGGGGTTGGGGAGAGCAGGCACAATACATGAAGGGGATTGAGATGTAGAAACTTACAAAAGTCCACTTATAAAATAAGTCAAGGGGATGTAATGTACAGAATAGGAATATAGTCAATAACATTGTAGTAACTTGATATGGTGACAAATGGTAATTAGGTTTATCAAGGGAATCATTTCGTAATGTATATAAATATTGAATAACTCTTGAAACTGATAGGATATTATATGTCAATTATTTGTCAATTAAAAAAAAGTCTGCTTTCATGGTCCTTTCCAATAGCCTGCCGTGGGGAAACAAATTACACTTTGCAAGAGATTGAGGTCTGCAATCTCTCTCTCTCTCTCTCTCTCTCTCTCTCTCTCTCTCTCTCTCTCTCTCTCTCTCCAACCCCCCTCCCTCTCCCTTTCTTCTCCTCCCTCTTCCATTCACTGGTGATAAGATTGTGTTTAGGGCAGGAATGTGGCCTCCTCTTTGAGTGATAACTGGGCTCAACCCTTGTAAACATCGGCCCATTCTTCCTGCTGCATCTAGCTTCCCAGTTCTTGCTTTGTGCTACTTCTGGGCAAACCCTGTTAGGCAAAGCACCCTTCCCACTTTGTGGGTGTACAGCTGCTTCTACTAAGCTGTCTGCTGTCTCAGGAGGGACCAACATTCTCTGCACTCCTGTGACTTTGGTTCTGTTCTAGTGAACTTGTGTTCACTAACATAAGTGGGCCTTATGTATTATTAACTTGTAGTGAGTACAATTGTCGAAGAGGCTACTTCCAAAAGCCCCTTTCCCTGCCCAGTACTCAGCTTGGAAAGGTGGTGTGAGATCCTAGCACAAATGCAGTGTTTTTACAGGAGCCTGGCATTGGTGTTGGACCTGCAACACAAATGGGTGACCCTTTATGTGCCTGAGCTATTTTGCCATGTAGAAGTGGACAAGAAAAAGTTTTTCTGGCTCTAGGGTCCCACCAATGAAGGCTTTCTGATTGAATGACAAGTAATCTGAGGGTTGGACCTTGAATAGTTCCATGTGCACCCACTGTATGATAAGGTTCATGATTATGTGCCACCTTGATCTCGGGTAAAACCGGGAGAGCCTCAAATGGCCTAAATGCAAGCAAGTTCCCCTCCCCATTGTGCTTATGTGGATAAGGCAACTAGCCAAACAACCTTCCTTATCACATGGTGTAATTTGCATCACTATATCCACAGTGTCCACTTCATCTTGAGTAGTGGGCTTTAGTTCCCTGCCAGCCTGTGGAGTTATTCAAATAAGCTGGTCACATCCACTCTTGACAACTAGGGGTCACCTCACTCTTTTGTTACTACAAAGCGTCCCTCCCATAGCCTCTGCTTGTTCACTGTGTTTTTGAGTGCAGCCCCCATGTAGCCCTGGGTGGCATGCCGTGTGCACCTCTGGGCTGTGAGTATAAGTGACTAATGAACTACGGCGGATCTCATTGATTCAGTGTTGTGTGTCCTGAGTTCAGCCATCTTCATATCCCTAGGGTGGGAGCCCCTCTCTCACCAGTGGGTGAAGAGGAGGTGATTAAATCACAGTGCACCCAATTTTTCTATTCTTAGCATGTTATCACATAGATTTCCACTTTCCGATTATTTGCCTTCTCTCCTGTAAACTGCACAAAGCAGGAAACACACATTAATTTTCATCACTGTATCCCAGGTGTCAAATACACTGATGCTTGGCATTTTGTAAGCACTTGATAAATATCTGTTGAATAAATGAATGAATGAATGAATTCCAAGGACTCTTTCCTGGTAAGGGTTACACTACACATTATCTCTTTTCAGCTGTCCAGTTTTATTATTCCATGATTTGTGATGGAGTGAGTGTGTGAATAGAGTGCACACTTCCCCTCTACTATCCGCAAGTTCTTCTAACTTCAGAGGTGTCCCAGGGAAGCTAAGGGGAAGAATGGATCCTGAAGACATAACTCACGTAGCCAGTTTACAGCTCAGTGTCAGACTGATGTACTTCTGTTGATGCAAATACCGTAAATGGTGCCGAATTTGGCAACAAACTATATTTCACACTTTCTGGACATCCTGGTTCATTTGCCTAATGAACTTGAAAGGAATTTAATGCCTGTCTCTCTCAATTTTGTTTTGCATTTGCCATCTTCTGCAATTCTAATTTGTTCATGAAGAAAACTACTACTGTCTACAACAGAAAGAGGAGGGGGTGGGGTAGAACGCCTTCACTCCAGTGTTTTTGTGTTTTGTTTTGTTTTTGTGTGTGTATCATTAGGCCAACGTACCGTTCTATTCTGTTTGTACTGAGATCAAATTCATCAGCAGCCACTAATCTCAGCCACGAAGACAGAATCATGTCAGGGTGCATTCTTTTTTTTAAATTCAAGTTTATTGTTAGTGAAGTTACATAGATTTCAGGTGTACAATTCTGTAATACATTATTTATGTCTCACATTGTGTGTTCACCACTCAGGGTGGATTTAGTGTACACAAAATTTATGGGAACTCTATTTTTATTTCCCTTGGATTGTTTTCATGAAGATCTGAGCTTGAGGGGAATCTGAGTATCTTTTAGATCATTGGATCTTACAGTTTAGGGTTTCACGTTTTATACATTTCCATTTCTAAGGCTTTGCTTCCATATATTTTAGCCACTCCTCCAATCTAAGCCTTATTTAAAAAATTAAACTCATATCTGATCTCCTCTAGGGAGCTTTTCCTGCATTTATCTCTTTGTTTTCTTTTGCAGAACTCCCTAAGGTTTTTTCATTTATTATTTTTCACATGTAGTATCATTCAATGTGTTAATTTTATTCATTATGCTTTTCAAAGTCAAGGACTTTGAGGCATTTTCTTTTTTTCCCCCCAGAGTGCCTATGCAGAGCTCTACTCATAACAGGCTTTAATCAATATTTGCTGCTTGATTGATTGGTCCTAGGAACCCAGTAGACATGCTTCCATGAAGATGAGTGGTGTTCATCATGAGACAAGACAGCAAAGCTTGTGTCAGTATGTCTGAGGGTACCCTAAATGGATTTACAAGGCATCCTGAGCTCTGTATATTGTGGAAGCACCATGAAGAATTTTATTGCAAGAGCAATTTGGCTAATCAGTTTCCCAGATTTTGCTCAACTCTGCTTTAACTGTGTTGTAGAGCTCATGTTAGCTGTGTCTCCCACTGCTACTGGAGACAATGAGTCTAGAGTTATTACTGATTCTGGTCATTTCTTTTTTACCTGGATTTATAATCTCCTTGCGATATCCCTTCTCGTATTTATGATAATAGTTGGGCCCAGCAAGTTGGAGGAGCAATGGATTAGAACTTACACAAGCATGTGGTTGCCTCAAATGATAAGGAGCAAAGGAAAAGAGGGGCAGAAAGAATAAATCAAATCATCATTTTAAAACGTCACAGTTTCTAATAAGGTGGTAGAGTTTCTCTGCCCATTACCCTAAGACAGGGGTGTTAAAACTGCGGCCCACAATCTATTGTTAATTGGCCCGCAGCAAATTCCAAAAATATATTTAATTTACTTAAATAAACCAGGTGAGGCAATACGTACTTCACCTCGAGTGAGTGGCCCGGCTGTTTGTGTATTTTACCGCGTATGGCCCTTGGTAAAAAACGTTGAAAAAAGTGTGGACACCCCTGCCCTAAGACATCTGTTTTAGAGTCCTTAGGTGAACTCTCTAGAGCTGTGGGATGATTGGTCATAAACCTCATTAATGGAGGCTTTGTCACTTCATCAGAGGTGGATGTAGCACAGGTGGGCATTAGCACAGAAGTTTATACCAAACCCACCCCAGCAACGAGAACTAATTGGCTCCCTCGGGAAGTCCCAAGTGAAGCTGTCAATCGCACAGTCTGAGTTATTGTTTATAATTTGCAGTGATTTCTCCTCTTCTCCTCTTTCTCCACCCCCCTCCAGACTGCTGCTTCTTGCACAAATAACAAATGGTTTGCCCAAAGTACAAAAAATTAGAGTCAAGGCACATCTTACTTTGATTCCAACTGCATTTTTTTCTCTTGTTCTGTTCTCCCCAGGCTTATCTTTCAGAATGAGATGTGAGCTTTTTCTCTACGCCACTTTCCCCCGCAACTGCCAGTGTTAGTGTGAAACAATACCCTATCATACAGGAGGGATGCCCTCCAAAATTTGGCTGGCAAAGCTAGAAAGTATTGTTGAAAATAAGTGTACAATGTCAGTGCATTTTAAAAGGTGATTTCTGGTTTCTGTCATGTGACTTTAATTGTACTCTGTTGAACACTGGAGATGGTCCTAGTCTCATTGTATATTTTTGTTAAATTGTTATATTTAAGATTATATCACAGGACCAGGAAACCCTCCTTTGTCTGCAGGATATTGAATGTGAAATAAAGACAGGCTTTCTGTGGTCCAGGGAGTCTTTTGTTAAGAAGATGATGATAATAGTAGCGATCATTTAATAAGCACTTACATGTGAGGAACTACCAGGATCCCAGCTTTATAGGAAGAAATGGAGGGTCAGAGGTGATGGACCCACAACAAGTATGTGTCAGTGTCAGGATGTGAACATGGGTTTCCCTGACTCCAAAAGCCTGTTTTCTTAACACTATGCTGTGCTGCTCTTTTGCTCTATTTTCATCCAAAGTCTTTTAGCCCCACTTACACATAATTTTAGTTACCAGACCAGATAGTCTTTCCAATATTTGAGGGACAGGACCAGCTCAGGTGTAGCTGGCTAACCAGTGTGCAGTCGTGTCATTTCATGTAGTGTGTTTTAAGGCCATCGTGAAATCAGTATTATTGCTAAATCGGTATTATTGCTAAATCCGGGTAATAGTAAGCTTTTTGTGTCATGATGGTGAGACAGGTTAGCTAGCATGTCCCTAGGTAGACAGGGAGGTCCCTGGTGGAATAAACAAAGCCATATCGTAAAACTCCAGGTTTTGAAATCACCCCTTCACTCCAGGACATAATGTAACAAGGCCTTGAGGTTAATCATAAAATTCCTTTTGGCCTGACAAACGGAGCAGATCTGATAGATAAGAGTGGGTTACTTTGCTAATTCCTTTCGGATGGGCAAGCAGAACAAACCTGGTAGACGAATTTCATTAGAAGGCGCCAGTTCCCTTCTTCAAACAGCTCCCTTCTTCAAACAGCTCCCCTTCCCCAAAAAGGCAAAGGAAGATATAAGAGTAAGAGCTTTTGCTTCAGTTACGGGCACCCCTATTCGAGACCCCCTCCTGCTTGGGAGCTCTAACCCTTTGCTTTCAGTAAAATATCCTCTTTTTAAAACTCTTTGCCTCTCCTGGGTCTGTGTTTCTGTTCTTCAATCTCAGGAGACATGATCCCGGCCCACATCCAGAAACTGCCAGCAGATCCAATATCATCTACATCATTTGGGGACTCACAGGAAAAATAGTCCTACATCAATGGTAGATCAGATGGACCTGAGCATGTTTATTTTCCCCTTTCTTTCTTACACTGAAATAGAAGATCGGTGAGATGAGAGAGCCTCAGGGGAATGTTCTTGGTGCCAGAATTGCACACACTGAGCTGAAGTCTGTCAGTCACTTGGCTACAGGACAGGATTAAAGCCCAGAGGACATTGGGAACTTCGTTTATTTTTTTTTCCCCCTGGTAAATGTGTGATGTAGGAAACAGGGTTGGGGGGATTTAAAGGAATAACAAACTGCAGAAACATTATTTTTATCTGTTTCATGCACACATGGGACCCAGCAACTTGTCAATTTCTTCTTTCTTATTCACTCAATTGAAGAGGCTTTTCTTTTGGATAGTGCTTATAGGAGGATTTAAGTTTGATCGATGAAAATTGATTTTTTAAATAAAATCATTAAAATCTTCAAACCCTGGGCATTATCCTTAGGTTGTAAGTGCTGAACTCAGTCTACCGCTTTGTTTCATGATGAGCAAAATTAATCTGGAGACCGTCAGTGCTAATTAATTTGAATAAGCCCAAAACATACATATTCTTATGTTAAATGAGAGAGATTTTAATAATGTGATTATTTCTATATTTTAATTTGAAGTGAAATTGAATAGATAGTCAATTTAGTTACATGTTGAAACTCCTCTAAAGCGTCTCAGAATCACTTCCTTTTAGCAGTAGGTTATAAAAAAAGACAGAGAATGCGTGGGAGACAGAGAATTAGTTCAAATCTTTATAGATTCTGATTTGGAGTAGAAAAATTAGTTCTGAAAATCTAAGCTTAGAACATTGACTAGAGCAACTCCTCTTTACTATAATTTGCTCAGTGGTTACCATCCCAACATTCAGGGTTGTTTCTATTTGATTAAGAAATGGGATACAAAAATGCATGTATAATCTGAATCATATTTTAGCCATAATTTCTACCTTCTTCTGTTGTACCCTATGTTCAAAAACTAAATCTCTCTGAGAACGAATTCAATATAATTTGTTTCCAGGCTTCTTTCATTTTCATGTCTCCCCATAGGATAGACAGACATGCCAGGAAACAATAAAATGATCAAAAGGTGAGACCAAGAAGTAGAATGTGAGGCAGAGTCTCTGGATAGCAGACAGACAGGATGGCCAGCCTCTGACTCACAGGCTGTCTTGAAAGGTTGGCAATGACTTTGACATTTTATCAAGTCTATCTCTTTTCCTTTAGGCAGGACTATTCTCACCCCTTCCTCCCCCCCTCACCCCCCCCATGAAAATCTATCCTTTTCTTAAATGAAACTTCCAGTGTAGAGGACACAAGCTCCCCCAGGAACTCATTGTGGGGTTAGGTGGCTTTCAGAGAAGGATTTGGGTGTTGTCTGTTTTTGCTGTTCATCCTCTCCACTGGGATGATCAGCTTTAGATAAACAGAGTAGCATCTGTAGAAAGTCATAGTCTATGGCCCTTGAACAGATTGACAGATGGAGGACATGACTTCCCTAGAGAGCAATTAGTCCAGTCCCTTCATTGTCACTAGTGTGTTTTCTCTCCTACAGATTGAGCATACAGGCCTCTTTTATTTTAAACTCATGTTGTATTATTGACTTACCTTCACTTTAGACTTGAGTATTTTTTGCCAGATCTTTGCATTAGTTGTAGTTCCCAGCTCTGTGCTAAAATTGTCAGTCAAAATATGTGATTTTAAAAAAAATGTCACTATTGGTGTCTGTGATCTATAGGACATAGGATTAGCACTGGAATGACTACAGAGTCCTGGGCTCCAACCCTGTTTCTGCCATAGCTATGGGTATGACTTTGGGTAGGGAATTTACTAAGTGTCTCTGAGCCTCAGTTTATCACTGTTAAATATGTGGCCAGATTAGAGCAGCTTTTCCATGGGGTGTTAACAGATGTAACATGAAAAATGGTCCCATTTAAAAATAAGTGGTGGTGGTGATGGGGAAAGGCACACAACATTAAATGAATCTAAACAGATTTCTTTATTGAAAGAATTGAGCCTTAAAAAAAAAGTACATTGTAAGTCTTCAAATCTTCAAGAGAGGTTTCCTAAAGTTATCCAATTATGGCTCATTTTTTTCTTTTTATTGATAATTTAATGCCACCCACTCTTGACCAGGTTCATTTGCAAAGCAGAAATAGCCCTTCTTTCTTTAGTGCGCATCCCTGGAAACATCGTAAAACTGCCTGAGAGCATTTAGGGCTCTATACATAAACTCTAGATAAAAGATAGACAAGAGTTTATGCATTCCATGATTTCTCTTTTGCTTCTTGAACTCTTTGTGGCCAGGGGCATTTTCTTACTCACCTTATGTAAAAAGGGTCTAGACCAGCACTTGACACCTTAGAAGATATTTTTAAATAAATGTGTTGAATTGAGTAAAACTGTCCATAAATGGAAAGCACTGCCTTGAAAATTTTTGAGCTGCTTGTCACAGAAAATGTTATAGAGTAGATTTTTGAAATGGGTGGAATTTGTAGTCAAAATGAAATCTAAGATCAGGAATTTATGTTTCCTATAGTTATAAAGATACTATCAGTATAAAAATATTCATAGATAACCACAGGTAGATGACAGAACAGCATTTCTTACTAGCTCCTTCCCTTGGTCTGGATAAATTTACCAATCACCTTGAGTCCAGATTCTGCTTGAGAATTTGGAATAGTTAAGTGGGGAAATTTGTCCAGTTACCACTACATAAGGAAGGGACAAGAGCCCAGGAAATTTATTTCATCTTTCATCTTGTACAATGTCATTGTGTACTTATGAATTCAATTGATTAAATTTATGATGTATTTATTTTCATACTTTTCTGTTGCATTTCTTACAACTTTCCAGAGTGTGAAATACATCTCATGTATATTTGTCTATCATTTAACACCTAGTATTTTGCAATGATAGGAAGAACTCAATAAATGTTTGCTGAAAAAAAAATGAATAGATAAGTATGGTGGTTCCAACATTTTTTCAGTTCAGCATCTGAAGTTAGAGATAGTAAATATGATGAGCTTATATTTAACAGAAGCCAAATAAAGTTTTGAAAGGGAAAATAGAAAAAAAAATTGCCTATTATTTTACTACCAAAGAACAACCACTGTTAAGACTTCAGATTATTTCCCTCTAGACATAATACAAAGCAAATTTTTATGCATAGTTATTGTATATGTAATTTTGTGTACTGATTTTTTCACTTGAAATTATTTATAATTATTATGTGTGCTAGTTTGTATATAAAGAATATTTCACAATAAAATTTTAAAAAACATAGAATTCCTGGGTAACAGTTTTCACAGACAGAATTTTAAAATTATTCTTGCCTGGTTTTCTTAAACATTTACTCTTTTATTATATTTTCTCATTTTACTTTATTTATTTTGCTATATAAAGGTCTACAGTAAACATTTTGGGCATAAATATTTTCCTTTTGAATATTTTCAAAACATAATATTCCTATTAGTAAGCTGTTTTTCAAAAGTTTCTGTTAATATTTGCTATTTCTAAAAATAATGTGTGAACATTCCAAATTCATTGCAAATTCACCAGCAATGAATATATTTTACATTTTAAAATATTGACAGATTTTAATGGGAAAATACTTCCATATATTGTTTCACACACACAATTTTTATTCTTTTATGAATTGTCCATTCATGTCTTTTCATTTACTTTTCTTATTGAATTGTATGAATGCTTCATTCCATAAAGCGTGGTATTTCCTCCATGTGTATTCACACACCATTGCTTTAGCTGGTGCCTAAGGGATCATATGGAGCAGGACATTGCCACGTCAGTGTGGGAAGCCAGAGCAGGCTGTTCTGGCAACTGTTTTGCAAAGCGGCAATAAGGAGGGAGTGAGTTACTAAACAGTCCCCTCTTTCCGTTATTTCAGCGTTGCAAAAGGCAGGCCTGGCTAGTGAGTGTGTGTGACAGACTTCATTCTTCCCTTTGTCTCAGCCATTATTAAATCAGTCCAGAAATTGCCAGTGAATTGGGGCTGTGGGCACAGTTGGTTTATACTACTCTCTAAGTTCTGAAGTGTCGCAACTACTCAGTATGGTTTGTTCTCCACTTGAGCAAATTGCCAACAGCTTGTGTGACTCCTTAAGAATAATGAGAATCAACCTCACTTTTGGAGAGGGGACAGATTGTGTCTGTATTTGGCAACCCACATCCCTCTGCAGCTGGGATTGCTTAAGACACTCCATGGAGATGAGAGGCCCATATTGACAAGGAAATGCCCATTTTGTCTGAGGAGCTGCTGAGTTGTGTCAGCTTCTGCTGGCATGAACCCTGTCTAAAATGGCTTCACTCCCCAAACCACTGGATGTGACAGAAGTTAATGTAAGATCTCTGCAGTTTATTTCAAGCCCTTGTCATTTGATCAGGGACCCAAACGCTAAATGCCTTCAGACCCTTCGTAAGCTAAAGTCTCCTTTTAAAACAAGACAGAAAATTTAAAAACTAAAAAGTACATCAAGGCATGCAGATTGTACACTAAGTTTTTGTCTTCATGAAACACTCAGAAAAAGTTTGGATGTTGCTAGTGCCTTAGAAATTGTCCTATCACAAAGAAAACAAAAGCTCTTCTTAATAGCAAAGGTCTTGTGAGGAGCAGTTAAGAACAGGTGGAAATGACTCCAGGACAGGGAGAGTCTTTCCTGAATGCTATTTTTATCTTTTTTTTTCCTTCTTAAAATTCCATAATGCCTCCTCTTTGCATGTAGGATTAAATCCAAATTCTTCCTGGCCATCTTTTCTGTGTGAATTTTCAACTCTGTACTATTAAAATCAACTTTCTTATTTCCACCCCATTACTTTTTTTCCCTAAGAAGCAACCCACTCCTGTCTCTGTCAGTGTGGGCTTTACTTCCTCTTCAGACATCTGCCCCATCAGTTATCTCCTTCACATTCTGTCTTGTCCACACTATATCAGCTCACATATTCAAAATATGTTGCTTAAAAGTCATCTTGGTTATATGTGTGCTGTTATTTCCTTGAAGGGAGAACAAATTCTATTTTCTTTCTACTTTGCAACGTGGTGACTGGAATATTTTTCATGTATTATAATTTGTATCCAAATAAACATAGTTGTCTATCTTTTATCCTAAAACATTCTCAAGATTCAAATTGTGAGCACATTTCCAGGTGGGTTAGGAGGACATGTGTTTAGGATTACTGATATCATATTTTAAACAAAACAGGCAGTTTAATCATTTAAATTAGAAATAAAAGAGAGTGATTTTTTTGTCTGCCCCTTAATATTTAAATATGTGCTTTAAAAAAAAACTTTTACATATGTTAAAAAACTTTTCTTTTATAAATCTCTGATGAGTTCCTGCTAAAAATATTTAAACTGTGAAAGTAATGGGCCAGCTGATGGTGATGTTTGAAATAATATTGTTGAGGTGAGATAATGATTATGTGATTTTAGAACTCTACATGTAGAATGAGTTCTAGCAACAATTTAGAATAGAGAGTATTACTTTGACAAACTGTAGTGACAGTAGAATCTGATGGCATTAACTTTTTGGAGATTCCATGTAAGTTAGTCTTGGCAAAGACGCATGGAAGAAATGCTTTGATTTCTATCTGTTAAAATTAGTCTAAGATTTCAAATGTGAAACTGAAATTGTGAGCTCTTTCTTTAACAATGAATGTGTCTAGACCACTGATAAGCTTGTTAAACATCAGCAGTATAACTCAAAATGATGCCATCAATTTAGTGAAATATAAAAAGATGTACAGAAGCAATGTTTGAGGAATCACTTGCTGAGGTCAGGTTGGAAAATACCTTCTGGAAGGTACTGTCTTTGCCTAGGAGTAAATCATGTCTGAAAGCACGCTTTATCTTGAGGACTTGATGATAATAATGTTGATAAAGAGCAATTAATTGTGAACTTAAATTATTTAATCTTTATAGCAACCTCCAATGGTATAAGAGTAATTATGTCCAATTATAAATAAGGAAATTGAGGCTCATAGAGAAGAAGTGAATTGCTCAGATCATACAGCTAGTAAGCAACAGAGTTAGGGTTTGAACCCACTTCTCATTGACTCCAAAGACCAATATCTTAAGATACTGGAAGGTTTTTCAGGAAATGGAAAATTCGTCATGAACAAATATCATGACATATAAAAGAGGAATTCCTTGTGATTTCTGAGTTGTTCCAATAAGTTTTGTCGGTAAAGTTGAAATATATATGCTCTTTCTCATATTGGCTGATGTGATTGACATGGTCTGATATGCATGGATGATCACTAAACTTGCAGAAAGGAAAAAAGTGAATATGTCACCGTCTGAGCTGGGGAAACAAAGTATAAATTGAGGTAGCAGTCCTCTTTTAGAAGTTTGGAATGAAGCTACTATTTTTCAGTAGATTTTTTATGAGAGGGAAAATGCCTGATAATAAACACTCTCATTGTATGCTAATAGCTGTACTAATTGAGCATTTACTATATGCCAGGTACTGCATTAACTACTTAATGTATGTTTTCTCGTTTAATCTTTTCAATGACCATACAGTGTGGATACCATTAACGTTCTCATTTTACAGATTAGGAGCATGAGGCAAAAAAGGTTTAATGATTTTCCAAGACTATACATCTCATTACTAGATGAATCAGATTATGTCTAAGTATCATGATGATATAGTCTTATCAACATTTACCTTCTGCTTCATGCACTTGAAGCATTCTACATAATTTTAAACATGATTTTGCAAGCTCTAATGAAGTATGGCTACAGGATTATATTGAAGGAAGCTGTGAATTGTTATTAATTACTATTATTTTTGGTTGAGTTGGAAGGACAGGTGAGTTCTGGCAGCAGAAATGTGGGAATCACTTCCTTCACCTGTAAAGTGGAATGACTAAGGCTTCACCTGCCTGAAGGCTGGGGCTAGACAAGATAGCATCTTTGATATAATATCCACAGAATAATACATTACTTGTTGTGTTCTCTGGGGGACTGCGGATACTGACATATGTATGAAAGAGGATGTCTTGGGCATCTTAATGGTATAATGAAGGCATGATGGGAAGAAATCTATTCTTGCCTCTTAGTATAACATTGGCATTTCTAGTTGAACCCTGGACTCTGTAGTCATCAAGAGATCTTAGACCAAGAACAAAGAGATCATATCGAGTCATCCCTTGCCAAATATATATATATATATATATATATGTATATGTATATATACATGTATATATATATATATACATATATATATATACATGTATATATATATAAATATAATATATATATATATATATACATAAGAAGGTTGTAAAAGGAAGAGCTATGTCTACAATACAATATATTCTTCTAAAAATATGAAAATAAAATAGGCTCTTCTAAGAATCATTTTCAGAAGCACGAAAGATTTTAAAGGTATATACCAAGTTGATTGCTTTGTTGAATTAGCACTTTATCACACCACATAGTTCTGGAGTAATTTTATCATTGAGTCAGGTTTCTCATTACTCTGTCCATTATTCCAGGTTAATCTGGAGCATAGAGTTTCTGAAATACTGACAAACTCATTTTGAATTATTATTTTGGAAACCATCAAGTCATTTGACTCCTTTTGCTTGATTTTAGCACTAATTCCAGGCACGTCAGATGTGTGGTATTATCTGAGCATCTATAAGGCGAGTGTATCATATTAAGGTAGTGTGCCTTTTTTCTTCACAATCAATTCTTTTGCAAGAATGGTAATCCCGGTAATAGTGTTTTTAATAAAAACACCACCTAAGATTTTTCTTTCTTTCTCATAGAATAGCTCTTTACTGTGTAACTGAAATGGCCTCTCAACTCTGAAGCACCTTTGATTTGTGACAAAGGACCAATCTAACTTTCAGAACAACTTAGTCCTTTTAGCATACCCATTTTAGGGCCAAGGGAAGTGGCTAGTTCTGCAGGAAACCATTTCTTGGCCTACTGTTATTTTAAATGCTTATAGGAGACCACAGAGTAAGAGAGAAGAGACAGCAACAACTCCTAGCATGCCTGGGGGATGACTTGTTCCTTCATATTTGTGGAACCCTATGTCAAGAGAGAAAACATCTAAAAATAAAATACACTACTCAGACTCTCTGGGGCAAGGTGCAAAGAGCCTGTGCCCAGGTTGAAAATTAAATGGTTGAAATGTGCAGAGCAACTGCTATCAGCAGAACCATAGCTTTTTCTGGTTAACTTTGTGACATGATTAGTTTCAATAAATTGGCTTTGGGTTCTCATGGCCTTTGTCTTTTTAGCTGCTGTTCATAACACACAGTGACCCATTTTCTGGTGAGTCGTTCCTTCATAGTCCGGTGATTATTAGCCTTTTAAAGCATTGACTTAATCTAGCAATGTGTACAATCACCAAAGTGTGATCCACTCTTTTCAACATTCTAGTCAAGTCCCGGGTGGTAGGAGTCAAAATCCCACTATAGTTCCCATATATTTTTCCTAAGGCTGTTCCCCTGCAATGAGACAGAAAACAGAGTTTAGGAGTGGTATAAGCATTCTTTAAAAGGTACTGATAAAGAGGATTCCTGAGGAGGAAAAGGGGGCAAGTTAGAGGGATTGGGTATATTACTGTCCTTCTGGTTGGTTCCTGCTCTTACATACTGCTCCAATTCTCTACTCCATCCATAGGAGTAAAACCTTAAAACTAAAAGATTGAATGCTGTAGCATCATTTATTTCTATGTCGCATTATCAGTCCATACCCCTGCCATTACTGCCATCATATTTTCAAAGGGCTCCCCAAAGCCTAGAGACTTTAGTTTACTACGCATTTCAAAGACTCTCCTCTTTTAGAACTTCAGCTATTCTGAAACATTATTAGAAAGAATCTAAATGAGCTAGAGCGAGTCTATCACTGATGTTTGACCAAATACACACACACACACACACACACACACACACACACACACACACACGAAGCGAGCTGTAGAATTGTATCGATTGTTCCAGTTGGAGTGGGACTTTTAAAAAAAGAATTAAAAAAAAAAAAGTATATTCCTCTGTTTGAAAAGTATATTAATGTTATATTTTCCATCACCCCATACATTTTAGCTTTGATGTCCATCTAACCTCAGCATTCGAAAATAATCAAAGTTATTAGATCGAGAAGGCCCAGGAACACAGGGTCATTTCTGCATAAATTTTTGCTTCTTTGAGCCAAGCTGGATCCAGACAATTGTCTGCTTGGTGACACGTCCTTGCCTGCCTCTAGAGATGCTGATTCTCACTGATCAAGGCCTCAGGACCTGATGCAGGCACATCAGAAGAGTATGCTTTTATGTGCAATGAACTTCAAACTAAAAAAAAAGATTTTTCTCTTCAATGTTGTTGTTAAATCATTTGCACAGTATTAGAAAAATGAATGATGATTTATAAGGAAAAATATCCATGTTGTGAGGAACTCTTTAAAAATTGACTCACGTCTTCAGCAACATCAGTGTGTCTGATTGTAGAGTTTGTGTCTACCAAAAGGTAGCTTCTCGGCTAGTGGGCTCAGAGAGTGTATGTAGAAACACTGTAAGAAACCTTGAAATTTAGCAGAAGAGGATTTTCAGTAATGAAATTCAAGGAAAGATATTAGTGAACTTTTAGATAGTTATTTCAAATTCCTTTTACATTATCTGGCATTATAAAGGCTTTTGATAGCAGGATGAATTGGGGGTATAATTTTCAGACTTGGTAGTCTTAAATATCATCATTTCAGATCTAGCTTAATTTTCTTGAATATTAAGATATGCAATTTCTGTTTTATTTACAAGTCGAGGAGGGACCAGGGTTACAAATACATTTTGATTTCTGTTTTCTCATTCCATTTTATGAAGTTTTTTTTTTTCTTCAGAAAAAGGTGTGCCTAGTTGTATCTTTTCAAAATGCCTTTTCAGAAAATAGGTTTTGCAATATTCATTTTAATACGACTTCTTGCGACACTGTGTAGGCGCTATACTGTTAACTCTTAAATGTGTGAGTTCTTATAGCTGAGCAATATTTTAGAGACATTTTAATGTCATATCCTCTCCTAGCAGGCTGTTTGCATATTGCAGTAAAGCTATACTTCAGGATTTTTTTAAACATAAGGTATGTTGGTAAATGATTTTGACAAGACTTGTCCCCTTAGACTATATTTTATAAACATTTTATGCTTTACTCTTAAATGACACATTGTACTGAAAGACAGGAACTGGGTTTCTGTCATGGTGACCTGGTATTGAACTTGCTCAGCTAGTTACTCATTACTTTGCCCTAAATATTTACTAGAACACACCTAGTCCTTTGTGGGTATGGGGGGGGGGGGGATGGGGCCAGAAGTTGCAGAAATTGTATTCACATGCCATTAAGCTGTGGTCAGCTTCTCCCCCTTAGAGTTGTAAACCCTTTAGACAACTTCCTCTTTGGGGAGTTGCAAAGCACAGAAACTTCTGAGGAAGAGGCCCAGCTGCAGGGGTAGGTTTAGGCTACCTTGCATCACAGTGGACCATGAATGGCCCTTTCCTGCTGTGACTCAGGCCCAGCCCACTCATCAGTTATAGTCTGTGGGAAGAGACAGATGCCTGGTGGTGGCCCTTGGAGCCACATTCTTTGGTGATGCTTCCTGTGTAGTGAATACCAGCTCCTCCTTGATCAGGTATGGTGCCATTGTCTTAAGAGTGCTTAGAGACATAAGTCATGAGGCAGATGTGTCATGTGCATATACAAATATAGATTTTTGGGGGGTGCTGAATTTAGGATGATCTAGAAGTTTCTTACTGGAATCAGCAGGAAGGCAAAATGATTTTGACACCAGGATCAACCGAAGTAAGGATATGAGAGCTTGAAAATATATTTGTTTGGGGTAAGACATTGGTGAGACAAACACATTTTTTTTAAAAATGGGCAGAAGAGTCATGAAAGAATTATGAACATCTAGCCTTTCTTCATTATTTCTGCATCTAAGTTACCTGTTTTCTACTCTTGAGCTAATGTAATAGTCTCCTAACTAAGCTCCGAATGTCCATCCGTGCCCCTGGAGGCTGGCCTCCACACCAATGGAGATAGAACGTCGGTTTTGCCACTCCTCTGTCCTCACTTTCCAAGGGCTTCCCATCTCTCCAGCAGTGACACAGTTTCACTGTGGCTGATAGCATCCCTGGGCCTGGCTCTTGCTCCCTCTCTGACCTCAGCTTGTACCATTCTTATCCTCACTTTTTTCCGCTCAGGTCCCCCTGCTTTCCTGGCTGTTTCTTGAATATACCATATGTTCTCCTCTCTCAGAACCTCCCCCAGATATCCACATACTCATTTCTTCTCTTCATGTATATCTCTGTTCAAACAGTACTTTCTAAAACAGGCTTTTGTGGCTATTCTATCTAAAGTGGCACAACTCATACTCACCCCATCACTATGTATCCGCTTATCCCGCCTTCTTCTTGATAGCACTTATCACCACCTGTCATACTTTATTTAGTTGAATCATATAAAGTTTCTTTTTTTGGGAGGCAAGAACAGTCGAATATTGCCCATTTCATATAGGTTAACCTAAAACATACTTATTAATGTGTTTATTTTTTAAGCTAAACCAAAAGTATCAATTTGTTTATTATTTTTATTCTTTCCCTGCACTAGGACTTAAACTCCGTTAGTTTTGTTTTGGGCAGCA
Source organism: Rhinolophus sinicus (assembly GCF_036562045.2). Taxonomy (NCBI): domain Eukaryota; kingdom Metazoa; phylum Chordata; class Mammalia; order Chiroptera; family Rhinolophidae; genus Rhinolophus; species Rhinolophus sinicus. Next base: position 161,532,841 of record NC_133753.1, read on the forward strand.
TCCTTAGTGTCTAGGATATAGCAGGCACTTAGAAAAATCTATATTGAAAAATAGAAAGAAAGAAAACCTCGTGGAATTTGTTGACAGTGAGCAGAGAAAACTTATATGGAAAATGACCTGTGTTTAGACATTCTAGAAAAATGTAATTGGAACATCTTCTGAGAGAATCCAGAAAATTGAAGGACTTATTTGGATTTGGCGTATCCAGGTGGGAATTCCTGCCCGTTCTCAGGAATTTTTTTCGCTTTCCCCTTCCCGAATCCTGAGATATAAACTGTTTTCTGTTCTCCACGATGAGTCGTTTCCACAAAGTGACAGCTGATACTACCAACCACCTGGGTTCAAGGAGCTGATTTTCCCAATTTCCCGACCAACTTTTCTTGGGATTCGGGAATGGAAAAGTGAAAAAATTCATGAGAATGGGCGGGAATTCATGCCCGGAAACCCTAGTGATAAACAGGAAAGATGTCTAAGAGATACACTGTGAGTAGTATGTTTATTTCCCATTGTGGGTATTACTGGGTTCAAGGAGCTGATTTTCCCGATTAACTGACCAACTTTTCTAGGGATTTGGGAACGGGAAAGCGAAAAAATTCCTGCGAACAGGTGGGATTTCCCGCCTGGAAACCCTGTTTGGATCCATGTGAAGTAGTGTAAAGTTTCTATCTAATTGGAGCTCTGGGCTATGTATGGACCTTCATTTTATATTTTCCAATATGGTTTCCTGAAACTGGGACTAAGAAAGATAAAACAAGTTGTAGATAAAACACTTCTGAACTGAAAAAGTTTCCCAGTTGGTAAGTTAGAAGGATTCATCTTGCCACTTGTGATATAAGTTGATTTTTACTAGAGAAGAGAAATTATTTTTTATTTCTAGTTCTAGAATTGTGGCTGATAATCTTCATATAACGCCTTATACAAACACTTACAAATATTACATAATATAAAATAACCAACCTCTCATGTATATCTGATCTTGAAAGGAAATAAGGGCACCACTGGTCAGAAATAAAGATGAAATTGAAAACCTCAGGGATAAACATGTAAACTGATATTGTGCTGCCCTTGGGAAGATGTAATCAGTCTCCCTAAACCAAGGGCTTGAGTTTTAACCACCAGGTGGAGATATGAAATGAAAAGTTGAGACTCTGTGAGTTGGAACAGAAATCCTCAGCAGAAAGTTGTGACCATTGAATAGAAGGCTTTAGAGAAAAAAAAAAATTCTCCATCATCACAGAAGAGACACAAAAGCTGTCTTAGAAAATAATATTTTCTCCTAAGACATATCACGGTGGATTTTTACCTCATTTGGGTTTGGGGTTTGAATGTGTACTAGTATAATATGGGGGAGAAAATCACAACCTGAGAAATTAACCAAAAAGATCCCAGGCCACTGATAACTCTGAAACATCTGACAGAATCAGTTGCAAACTTCTTGGGAAGGAGATTGCTTATTAAACCAAGCTTCACAGTTTTCCTACAGATACATTCCTTTTAAAGATTAACTAATAATCTAAAATTATAAAACATAGGACAAAATCCCCCATGAGTGACAGTAGCAAAACCTAACAAAAAGCTGGGTTAGAATCTAATACCTTTAAATGATGAAACCATCACATAGAGAGTATAAAATCAAAGTATTGAAAATGATGAAAACATAAAATATAAATTATAAATGTAAGAAACATTAGGTTTGCAAAAAAGAGAAAGACATAGAAATTGTAAAAGTGAAAAACACAGTAATTGAAATTAAAAGGTTACCAAATGGGTTAAACAACAATTTAAACACAACTGAAGAGAGAATCAACTGTAATTGGTTTGAATTTTAATTAATTTGAAAAAATCAACCAGAATGCACTAAAGAGAAAAAAATGGAAAATATGAATGAGAAGTTAAGAGACATGTCGGAGAGAATGAGAAAATTCAGTGAGTGTTTAATAGGCATTCTAGAAGGAGAGAATAGGAAGTATTGAAAAGAGACAATATCTGACTATTACACAATTAAATTGAAAACTTAAGCAAAAGATGACAATAAATCCCAAATGGATTTAAATTTAAAAATTAATAAGCACACTTTTAAACAACTCATTAGACAAAGCAAAACACATAATGAAACTTAAAAATATTTAAAATTGAATATTAATATTAATTAAAATAATACATACCAAAACTTATGGGAAACAACAAAAACAGTAGTTAAGTTTGAAACAAGAGTTTCATCCTTAAATACCTGTATTAGAGAAGACAAAAAGATTAAAAAATAATAAGCTCAATGTCCAATTCAATAATTTAAAAAGCAAACAGAGCAAATATAAAGTACAATAAAAGAAATAATAAATTGAAAGTAGATAGTAATAAAATATAAAACAAAATCAAAAGCTCCTTCTCTGAAAAGACTAATAAATAGGGTAACCTATTGCAGACTTGAGCAAGGAAAAAAGTCATTAAAAACACTGGAAACATTATAGCTGGTGATCATACATTAGAAATAGCCCCTTTACATCTGGAACAAGAAAAGAATAACTGCTACCTCTGTTTATAGTTGTTCTAGCCACTGCAATAAGTAAAGGAAAGAAATAAAAAGTAGAAGAAAAGAAAAAGGAGAAGTGAAATGGTCATTAACTGGAGATAATATGATTGTCAAAATAGGAAGGAGACATTGCAGAAAAATATTTTGTACTAAAAATAATACAAAAGTTCTGGAAAATTGCTGGATATAAAATAAACCATCAATATAACATCAGTAAACAATTAGAAAATTGTTTAGAAGCAGACATCATGAGTACTCTCAATAAAAACTGGAAATATGTAGGAATAAATCTAATAAAAGATGTGCAAGTCATTTATGGTAAAATTACAAATTTTTTATTTAAGAGTTAAAGAAGATGTCAATAAATGGAGAAATACATTATTTTTGAAGTAGGATGATTTAATAGCATAAAGATTGAATTCTTTCTATATTAGTTTATAAAGTCTAATAGAAGCTCATACAGGGGTGAGGTTTTGTTTGTTTGTTTTGGGTAACTTGACAAGCTGATTCAAAAGTACATATGAAGCACTAAGGGCCATTAATAACCAACAAAATTTTGAAGAAGTTGAGGAGACTAGCCCTACCACATATCAAGAATTATTGTAAGGGTATAGTGATTAAGACATTGGCTATTGCAGCAGCAATAAATAAATATACCAAGTTCAGAAATAGGCTCATGTGTGACTGAAGATGTTTTACAAATCTGTGTGGAAAGGTTATAACAACTGGAGTAGTAGTGGTTCCTATGGGGAAATAAACATAAGATCCCTTCCTCACATTTTATAGAAATTAAATCCCAGGTGGAATGTAGGTGTAAAAATGAAAAGAATTTATGTCTTTAGAAGAAAATGTATGAGAATATCTTTATGGCCACTGGGTAGGGAAGGATTTCTTAAACAAGTCATTAAAACACAAACTATAAAGAAAAATAGTGATAGATCATATTAAAACTAAAAATTCTTACAGTAAAATATACCAGCAATATGAAAAAAAGATGTTTCAGACTAGAAGAAGAAACAGGTAATGAACATAAACAACAAAAATTAGTATTTATATGGAGTTCTACAAATAAACATAAAAACATTCAACTTGATGGAAACATGGGTAAATGTATATAAGTAAACAATTCAGAGAAGAGAAGTAAGAATGGCTGATAAAACATAAATACTCTACCTCACTAATAATCAGGTAAATGCAAATTTAACAAAAACAATTTATTTCCTATAAGTAAGTCAGTTTGATAAAAACTAAAGATCCATCTAAATACTGACAATGATGTGGAAGAATAAGTAGGTACAACCAACTGGGAAAATGGATTGACATTATTTAGTAAATTTAAAATGTACATACCCTGAAGGACAAATTCTACTTTTAGGTACATATCATAGAAACATGCTTATATGTGTTCACCAGGAGAAATGCAGTAGGATGTTTATTTTGGCATTATTTTTAATGGCATAATACTGGGAAAAATTCTGTATGTCCAGCAATGGAAGAAAGTACAAATAAGAAGTAGTATATTCATATAGTATACTATTGTACAACAGATAAAATGCACAGATTTTGTGAGATATATTAATATGGATAGATCTCAACAACATGAAATTTAGTGAAAACAAAAAGAAGTTGCAGAAAGGTTAATATAAGATATCATTTATGTAAAATTTTAGTATATGCAAAATGATATTCTGTATTTTCAAAGAATATATACACAGGCAGTAAAAACAATTGAAAAAGAATGGAAATTCTAAACACTAATTATACGATACTAAAATTAGTATCCTAGTATCAGAGAGGGAGAAGTACACTGAAGCTTCAAATCTGTCTAAAATGTTCTTTTCCAGCTGTCTGTTTGATAATCATTGTAAATTCATAGGTAGTTGCAAAGATAATAGAGAGATGTCCTGTTTACCCTACACCCAATTTACCCCAATGATTACACCTTACATAAAAATATCAAAAACAGGAGATTGAAACTGGTCCAATGTACGTATATATAGTTCTTTGTCATTCTAATCACATACGTGGATTTGTATAGCTACCACCTCAATCAAGATTCAGAACAGCTCTATCCACTACAAAGATGTCCCTTGTGCTATGCTTTTTTTAGTCACACCTACTCCCCTTTCCCTATTGTCCTTTATCCCTGGCAACCATCTAATTTGTTTTCCATTTCTGTAAATTTTTGTTGTTTGGAGAATGTTATATAAATTGAACCATATAGTTTGTGACTCTTTGAAATCAGCTTTTTAAATATTTTTATTCAGCATAATATGCTTGAGATCTATCCAAACTGTTGTATGATAAGTTCGATTCCTTTTTATTGCTTAATATTATTCTTTGAAATGGATGTATCGCCGTTTTTCAACCATCCAACTAGTGAGGGACATTTTGGTCTTTTCAATTTTTGGCTATTACAGAGTAAGCTGCTACGAACAGCTGCAGATAGATTTTTGTGCAAATATAAATTTCTATTCCTCTGGGATAAATGCCCCAGAGTGAATTTCTAGGTAATAAGGTAAGTGCATGTTTAGTTCTTTAAGAAACTTCCAAAGTATTTTCCAGAGTGGCTGTATTATTTTATATTCTCCCAACAATTTATGAGATACACAGTTTTTCTGCTTCTTTGCAAGCATTTGGTATTGCCACTATTTTTAATTTTAGCTTTTCTAAGAGCTGGGTAGAGCTATCTCACGTTTTTACTTTGCATTTTTCTAATGGGTAGTATATTAGTTTTCTATCGCTGCTGTAAGAAATGACCACAGACTTAGTGGTTTACAGCAATACAAATTTATTATCTTACAGTTCTACAGATACAGAAGTCTGACACAGGTCTCACTGAGCTGTAACCAAGGTGTTGACAGAGGGTGTTCCTTTCTGGAGGCTTTAGGGAAGAATCTGTTTTCTTGACTTTTCCAGCTTCTGTTTTTCTTGACTCATGGCCCCCTTCTGTTTTCAAATCCATCAGCAAGGGGGTGGGTCCTCCTCATATCACATTCAGATCTCTTTGCCTTGAGTTTGCACTTTTAAGGATTCTTAGGATTGCATCAGGCCCAACCAGATAATTCAGAATAATTGCTCCATCTTAAGGTTAGCTGAACAGCAACCTGAATTCCATCTGTCATCTTAATTGTCCTTTGTCATGTAATGTGACATATATTTACAGGACCTGGGGACTGTGGACGTCTTTAGGTGGGCATTAATCAGCCTTCCACAGATAGTGAGGTTGAACATCTTTTCATGGACTCATTTGCCACCCAGTATGTCCTCCTCAGTAAAGTGTCTATGTCTTTCGGTCATTTTCTAATTGGATTGTTTGTTGCATTACTAATAAGTTTTGAGAGGGTTTTTGTGTGTGTGTGTGTTTGTGTGTGTGTGTGTTTTAAATTATAGATCTGAGTTCTGTTTAATATTTAGTTTATAGGTATTTTCTCTCAGTCTGTAGCTTGTCTTTTCATCCTCTTAACAGGGTCCTTCACAGGACAAAAGGTTTTAATTTTGATGAAGTGCAATTAATTGATATTTTTCTTTCACGGATCATGCTTTTGGTGTCATTGTGAACTTCATTCACTAAACCCTAAGTCCTGGGTTTTTCTCCTGTAATCTTCTAAATATTTTATAGTTTTTATGTTTAAGTCTATCATCTATTTTGAGTTAATTTTTAAATAAATGGTAAGGTTTAGGTCAAGGCTTTTTTTTTTTGCCTATGGATATTCGTATGGGTTGCTCCAGAACCATTTGTTGAAAAGACTGTACTTCCTCCATTGAATTGCTTTTCCGCTGTTGTCAAAAATAAATTGGCCCTATTTGTGTGGGAAGGAATTGATTTATTCCTTAAAAAAAGGGGGAGAAATATAAGAAACTGTTAAGGTTTACAAAGGCTAAGGGCATGCAAGTATGCTGTTTTTTATATTTTCCTATTGCATCGAAATATTTCATACTATATAAAGGGGGCATTTGCATTCTCAAGGTCTGAAAATATTAGGAGAGTCAGAGATGTGGTAAGATGAGGCTCACAGAGGACTGGAGACTAATCACAGTAAGACGCTGATCAAGGTCATGTCCCTCTCTGAGTTTCAGATTCCCTTTCTGTGAACCAAGAGTGCTGGACTCGATGACCTCCTAGAGCCCTTTGCAAGGCTAATGCTCAGAGTATGTGATGACTACGTATCACTGAGTTTAGAATAAGTGATGAGGAGAGGGAGCTAGGCTGTCATTCTGACTTATAGTCTGAAGTTTAGAGGCTATTTATATCCCCTAGTAGAGGCTGCCTAATTACTAGAGGTTAATAGCTAGAAAAAAAGCCCTCTGTTTCAAAGAACTTAGGGAAGTTTCACTATACATGTGACTAATCATAATAATCTTGAAGCTATCATTACATAAAATCCAGAATCTGCATCTTAAGAAGACCCCAGACTGAATGCAAAGTAGGATCCTGAAATAGATATAGGACATTAGTGCAAAAACTGGTGAAATCCTAGGAAAGTCTGTCATTTAGTTAATAGCATTATCTTAATGTTAATTGCTTAGTTTTGGCAACATGGCATGGTTATCATGTAAGATGTTAATATTAGGGGAAGCTAGATGAAGGGTATATGAGAATCCTCTATACTATCTTTGCAACTGTTATGAAATTTAAAATTATTCCAAAATAAAAATTGTATTAAAAGTATCCCATGTGATCAGATGATTTATTTGCATATTAAGTTTTGAAAAGCACTGCTAAGGTACTCTTTAAAAGCTCAAAGTCTCTGGCCTTACCCCAGCCCTCATAAATCGGAATTGCTGGGTTGAAGATTAGATTCTGAACTCTCCTGGTGATTGCCATGAACACGAAAATGGTAGAATCCTAGTTTAGAGCTTTTTTTAAGAAGTTGCCTTTCTTTGGAAAACAGTGGAACTTGTTAGGCTTTGGTCCATAAATGCCAGTCTATACAGATTCAGGACTATTATACAAAATTCAATCTATAGCACAATGAGGCAAAAACCTAATGATCAGTTTCTGAAATGGCATTATTAGCAGCTCCGTGGACTGGTTCCTAGGTGAAACAACCGTAACTGGTGAAAATTGTCTTAAAAACCTAAGTATTTAAGGAAGTTGTCCTAAGTTTTCTTAAATTGTCTGGAAATTGCCCTAACGGCATACAGCAAATGGAAAAACTACTTATTTAAGAAAATGTACTCACATGAGATTTATGGCATTTAAGTCACGACCCACTCCTTCTCCCTCTGCTTCACCAGCTCATCAAAAAACGTGGGGCTCCCTTTCCCCCAAGCTTCCGGTCTAAGGCTACAGCATCTATCCTGAAGGGCAGGCCACCATTTCTCATCCCTCTCCCCAGCTCTGTGTTGTAGACCTCAAGGCAAGAGGACTTAGAGGTCTGGGGCTCCCGTCCCTTCGTGTGGGATAAAAGGTTGACCCTTGGGCACAGCAGACCAAGCAAGGACAATGGGCACCAATCCCCCTATCCCAGCTTGCTCATACCATGTTTCCCTGAAAATAAGACCTCGCTGGACAGTCAGCTCTAATGTGTCTTTTGGAGCAAAAGTTAATATAAGATCCGGTATTATATTATATATGTTATGTTATGTTATGTTATGATATGTTATGTTGTTATATTATATTACGTTATGTTATGTTACATAAGACCCGGTCTTATAGTAAAATAAGACCGGGTCTTATATTAATTTTTGCTCCAAAAGACGCATTAGAGCTGATTTTCTAGCTAGGTCTTATTTTCGGGGAAATGTGGTAGGACTTGACTCCACACCAGAAGAAGCAAGGCTAGAAGATTAGAGGCTACTGCCCCTGATTAGCATCTTGTTTATAAAGCAGAGGGTACTCTAAGAGAAAACAGGCCCCTACCCCTTCCCCCAGATCCAGAGCAGTGGTGCAGAGTTTTTTTCCCAGGGGGTGAGAGTGAGGCAGCCTGTAAGAGAGAAACCTCCATAGTTCCTCCCAAAGGAACTGACTTTATTTGGAACAGACTGTGAGGTTGTTCAAGCCTAAGAGCTCTGTTGAAAAAAAACAAAACAGATTTTGGTAGTAAGCAATTAAGAAGAGGCAGCTGCATAAACTGTAGGCCAGCTATAAGTGTAACAGAGAGTACCAGAGAAAGAGACAGCTAAGAAGAGTACTTCTGGGATTGCAACAAACCTCAAAATCTAGTCTCAAATACTATCCCTGGAAGGTGCCCAAATTTAATTACATTTGACTGTAGAGCAACCTATCTCCCAGGGTATTGCTGAAAACAATGGAGCAATCAGCCGGCAATTAGCAGAAGCTAATAGCCAAGTATTTTGCCAACAGAGTCACAAAACTTAACATAGATTAGGGAAAGAGGCAGTTAGAGAGCCATGGCTGTGCTCTCCTGAAGAATGACATCAGAAGCTGCAAACTGTAGGGAAAATGGACTTCACTGAAATAGTCCAGCCAAGTTACTAACAATTAAACAAGAAAACAACAATGACAAGCCCCAGGGTGTAGGAATTAGTATCTAGAGTTGCTGAGATATATTGTCTACAATGTTCAGTTTTCAACCAAAAAAATTGAGGCATGCAAAGATACAGGAAAGTGTGACACGAGAATAAAAAAGGCAAGAGAAATTGCATCTGAGAGGACCAAGATGTCAGACTTAGCAGACAAAGACATCAAAACAACTGTTATAAATATGTTCAAAGAATTGAAGGAAATCATGCAAGATGATCATGCTAAGCGAAATAAGTCAGACAGAAAAAATCAAGAACCATAACTTAGCTCAGATGTGGGATATAAAACTGAAAGCAGCAAACAAACAAGAAACAAACAAAGAAACAAAAACTCGTAGATACAGACAAGAGTTTAGTGGTTACCAGAGGGTAAGGGGGGAGAGGAAGTAGTAGAAGAGGGAAAGGAGGGATCAAAAATATGGTGATGGAAGGAGAACTGACTCTGGGTGGTGAACACACAATGCAATCATAGGTGATGTATTATAGAATTGTACACTTGAAAACTTTATAATTTTATTAGCCAATGTCACCCTAATTTAATAAAAACTTTTTTAAAAGTAAAGGAAGATATGATGACAGTATTTCATCAAGTAAAGAATGTTATTAAGAAACAGAAATTATAAAAAAAATAGAAATTACAAAGTTAAAATAACCTAAATAAAAATTCATGAGAGGGGTTCAACAGAAGATTTGACCTGGCAGTAGAAAGAAGATATATTGATAGAGATGATATATCTAAAGAACAGAGAGGAAAATAATGATGATGAAGTACTAGAAAGTAGATGAAAGAGTAAATGGACTAGAAAAAGTGTTTGAAGACCACAATATTTAGTCCTTGGGAAATTGCCTTTTCTTCTGAGTCTGACCTTTCTATATTATGTTGTTAAAATTTCCCTTTGTTAGAAAAAGGAAACCTTAGGTATATGATAGTTATGCCTTTAATTTGCAGAATAACATGTTGAAATTCCTATATTAATCTCGATAGTTTTTTAATGTAAAATTATTATTGTTCCATAAGATCCTAAACTTGGGAACCACTGCTTCAAGAACTGCCTCCGTCCAGTGGCCCTTGGCACCTGACAGCTTTAAGAAAAAGAATAACCATTAAATTTTAACATCAGAGTGTATTATAGATCTACAAATGCCTAGGAAACTACTTATTATATAGTAGATTTAATGAACATGGGTTGGCACGAATGACACAACTGTGTCACAAGGGTGTGACTTGCTTGCTCTTGGAGTGTGTGCATGTGTGTGTGTGTGTGCATGTGTGTGTGTGTGCATGTGTGTGTGTGTCCATGTGTGCGTAGCCATGGCCTCCTTCTGCTGTTCTCCTTTAAGACAATATAGCCACATATGACATGTATGAGTTTACACATTTCTTGCAAAATTTATTCCCATGAGATTTTGCTTTGAGGTATTTGTATGGGTTCTGATCTTTTTTGTTGAGTTTCAGAAATCCTCTCCTCCAAATATTAAGGGATAATTGGAATGATTTAATACCCTGTCCTTTAATTTTCAGTGCTGATTTCTATTAGTGGTATGGCTACTGCTGAATTTGCACACGTTCACTATTTTGATTTCCAGGTTTTTATTTAATTTCCATGGGTCTTCTGTGTAGTCTCTGAAGACCTTTTAAATGATTTTATTTGTTCCGCCTCACCCTCTGCACTAGTACTTTTAATTTCTTGGAGAGAAGCTTGAAAATATGTTAGCTTCATAGAGCCGGTTTCAGTTTACCTTTTGCATTCCATGGGCTGAGTCAAAGGCTTCTTATGTGTTGTGCACAGTTTGTACCACACTGATTGCTACAAAAATGCGTAGTAATAATTATGCTCCCTGGGCCTTTGTGAAATAACCCGCTTTACCCAATTTTGCATACAAGTAGTTGAGAAACATCTGTAGTCTTTCTCATTGGAATACGTCTGTAGAAGGCAGTGCCTGACACAGGTTCACAGCATGAGCACTGAGCCATCACCTGTCCTTTGGTGTCTCAAGAGCACACCTCTGATGTGGCTTCCTGAGTTAGGATTTACCAACATGTGAGATTAAGGAATAGAACTGTAGTAGACTGCACCATCATGTTTGTCTAAGGCAAAACATCAGGGCCAGGAAAATGACTGCTGATCCTCTTGGATCCAAAAAGAAAGGATTAAAAGTTACAAGAAAGTAGGATTCTTCGTTGACTCAAAAGGCTTAGTATAACCTGCTTTCTTTCATGCCTGTCAGCAACTAAATTATTGTGTTGAGAGAACAGAACCAGAAAGTTCTGTTCTGAAATAACCAGAGTTTTGCTTCATATCTACTGCTATTTTAAAGTAGTTCCCACAGTATTTCATTGTCTTACTGTTACTAAACTTTTATTGCAATTGCTGAAAACTGCTTTAATTGAAGCAATTTAAATTTATATATTCTACTGAGCCATTTTGTGCGTGGAGCAGTAAAATGCAAAAGTGGTCGTTTTTCATAGATAACAAAGTTAGAAACAGTTGGTTATAGATTGTATTTGTGAAAACCAGACTTAAAAATAGCTAAGAGAATGATTAGAGGGAATTTATTAAACAGTTTATTGACTAAAGGAATTCTCCTTTCACAATACGTTGGAGCGGGATATCTCCAACCTTTGCTGTCTGTGTAACTTCTTTTTGGCACATAATCACTTAAGCTATTATGCATCTGCTTCAATTATAACAGCTCATCTCCACAGCTGAACTGTGATCTTCATTTTACATAGTGCCAGTGTAGGACAGAATGGGCAATGTCGCCATGGCTCAAGACAGAAGGATTTGGGGTCATCATTCTGAGAGGTCACTGCTGTTCTCACAGCAGAGAATAGTTTGATAGGTTTATTATAGTCACATTTGAATATTTACCCTTTTGGATATGTATTTTTTCCACACAGTCTTTGGTTATTTTGTCTCTTTAATGTGTTACCGTGTATTTCTCCCGGCATGAATTTTGTTGGAAATACTGGTTGAAAGTGATGATAATCCAACTTAAATGAATCAGATTAAAAACCCCAGGAGGTAGGTCTGGATCCAGGGCTTCGGAGATATTGTTGGGACCATTTCTCTATCACACAGCTTAGTTTTTCTCTGAACTGGCATCATTCAAGCAGATTCCATACACATAAGCTTGCCACCAATTTATATATATATATATATATATATATATATATATATATAAAGATTTTATTGGGGAAGGGGAACAGGACTATATCAGGAAACAGTGTGTACTTCCAGATCTTTTTCCAAGTCAAGTTGTTGTCCTTTCAGTCTTAGTTGTGGAGGGTGCAGCTCAGCTCCAGGTCCAGTTGCCATTGTTAGTTGCAGGGGGCACAGCCCACCATCCCTTGTGGGAGTCGAACTGGCAACCTTGTGGTTGAGAGGATGTGCTCCAACCAACTGAGCCATCTGGGAGCTCAGTGGCAGCTCAGCTCAAGGTGCCGTGTTCAATCTTAGATGCAGGGGGCAGAGCCCACCATCCCCTGAAGGAGTTGAGGAGTCCAACCGTCAAACTTGTGGTTGAGAGCCCACTGGCTCATGTAGGAATCGAACTGGCAGCCTTCGGAGTTAGGAGCACGGAGCTCCAACCACCTGAGCCACCGGGATGGCCCCAATTTATATATTTTGCCATGAGGTTTGCATCTGATTCCTTCAGCAACCTCAATGGAATGACAACTTGTCTGTTCTAATAGTTTTAATAAAAGTCTCAGGATTGAATCTCAGTGAACTCCTGTAGGTCCCATGATCACCACTGAACCAATCACTGTGGGCAGGGGAGGGTCATGCCCCAGGAATGCCTGAGACGGGGAAGTGTGGATTCCCTAAGTTAAATCATGATATCACTATTGAAA